>NC_036860.1:42908021-42919049 GCF_002910315.2 Salvelinus sp. IW2-2015 | reverse complement strand
CAGAGAGTGACTGGAGGAGAACCCAGAGAGTGACTGGAGGAGAACCCAGAGAGTGACTGGAGGAGAACCCAGAGAGTGACTGGAGGAGAACCCAGGGCCTAGGCAGCGATGGCAGCACAGCTTGAAGCGTGTCCTGTGGTTAAGTGAGAGTGCACAGTGCTCCAGGGCTTCTTTTGTACTGAATAAATACTGGGCTGTCAGCTGGAGTGGGCCCATCCAAACTGATCTAGGATCTGAGTCTATCATCTCTTGACTCATCCAATCCCATTTTCAAAAACTTCCAACGAACACTCACACACAAAAGCAGTGCAATCATCAACACTGTGGGGAACACAACATAGTTATGTAGTTAGCTCCAAAACCAAATGTCAAATAACTGTGAGCATTCCCATGTGTAGAACATTAGTACATTCCACCCCAGCCAGGTGGTATTGAGGAGGGAAGGGAGGGAGGAGGGAGGGAGGGAGGGAGGGAGGGAGGGAGGAGGGAGGGAGGGAGGAGAGGGAGACAGACAGACAGACAGACAGACAGGACAGACAGACAGACAGACAGACAGACAGACAGAAGACAGACAGACAGACAAGACAGACAGACAGACGACAGACAGACAGACAGACAGACAGACAGACAGACAGACAGACAGACGAGTAGGGGAGCTTGATGAGCCTCAGAAGAGAGAGTAATCACTCTGATAAAGCTGTTTGTGTAAGGATCACAGTGAGAGAGGAATTCTAGCACATTGAACACAGCGAGACCCATGTGAAAATAGAGATAGCATTAGATTAGAGGCATAGACAAAACTGCCAGCAGACAAGCAGTTGCCAGAAAATGGCTAAAACACGAGAGAATTGAAAGGCTTCAAAAAAGGAAAAGTATGGTAAAATCTTGTCCCTAGCTATCTTAGAAAGCGGGAGCCTCAGTGGTAGGCCTTTCATAGCATTTAACGATTATATTCCTCTGAGACACCAACTGTAGACACACACACACACACACACACAGACACAGACACACGGTCTCTTAGTCCCAGCTCAGCGGTTTTCCTGGGCCGGGCACACGTCTGTGTGTGTGTGTGTGCACAGACTGTAGCCCTGCTGGCTTGCCTTACCCTGCACAATCGAGATGAGCTGCACTGGGCCTGACCGCTGACAAGAGGCAGGCTCACACACACACACACACACACACTAGGGCTGACCCCATTTAGTCGATTGGTCAATTGTTTGGTCGATAGRCTGCTGGTAGACTGATTTTTTAGTCAAGCTGTTGTAAATATATAGAAAAATGTGTTATGGCACAAGCGACCTGTGTGGGTCCTGTGTGACTCAGTTGGTCGAATATGGCGCTTGCAATGCCAAGGTTGTAGGTTTGATTCCCATGGGGGACCAGTATGAAAATGTATGCACTCACTACTGTAAGTCGCTCTGGATGAGACATATAACGTAAATGTAAACGAGACACCTGTCTCAGTTGACTAATCCATTGCAGAGGCTGCGGGGGATGGCACACTAGTATTACCAGTAGTACAATTTCTAAATCGACAATGTTTGTTTGGTTTAGAGGTCGACCAATTAATCGGAATGGACGATTAATTAGGGCCGATTTCAAGTTTTCATAACAATCGGTAATCGGCATTTGTGGACACCGATCATGGCCGATTATATTGCACTCCACGAGGAGACTGTGTGGCAGGCTGACTACCTGTTATGCGAGTGCAGCAAGGAGCCAAGGTAAGGTGCTAGCTAACATTAAACTTATCTTATAAAAAACTATCAATCTTAACATAATCACTAGTTAACTACACATGGTTGATGATATTACTAGTTTATCTAGCTTGTCCTGCGTTGCATATAATCGATGCAGTGCCTGTTAATTTATCATTGAATCATAGCCTACTTCGCCAAACGGTTATTTAACAAGTGCATTCGCGAAAAAGCACTGTCGTTGCACCAATGTGTACCTAACCATAAACATCAACGCCTTTCTTAAAATCAATACACAGTATATATTTTTAAACCTGCATATTTAGTTGATATTGCCTGCTAACATGAATTTATTTTAACTAGGGAAATTGTGTCACTTTTCTTGCGTTCTGTGCAACAGAGTCAGGGTATATGCAGCAGTTTGGGCCGCCTGGCTCGTTGCGAACCGTGTGAAGACCAACTTCGCCAAACGGGGGATGACTTAACAAAAGCGCATTTGCGAAAAAAGCACAATGTACCTAACCATAAACATCAATGCCTTTCTTAAAATCAATACACAGAAGTATATATTTTTAAACCTGCATATTTAGTTAAAAGAAATCCAGGTTAGCAGGCAATATTTAACTAGGGAAATTGTGTCACTTCTCTTGCGTTCATTGCACGCAGAGTCAGGGTATATGCAACAGTTTGGGCAGCCTGGCTCGTTGCAAACTAATTTGCCAGAATTGTACGTAATTATGACATAACATTGAAGGTTGTGCAATGTAACAGGAATACGTAAGACTTATGGATGCCACCCGTTAGATAAAATACGGAACGGTTCCGTATTTCACTGAAAGAATAAACGTTTTGTTTTCGAAATGATAGTTTCCGGATTTGACCATATTAATGACCTAAGGCTCATATTTCTGTGTGTTATTATGCTATAATTAAGTCTATGATTTGCAGCAGGCTCGTAAGCATTCATTCAAACAGCACTTTCGTGCGTTTGCAGCAGCTCTTCGCTGTGCTTCAAGCATTGAGCTGTTTATGACTTCAAGCCTATCAACTCCCGAGATTAGGCTGGTGTAACTGATGTGAAATGGCTAGCTAGTTAGCGGGGTGCGYGTTACACTGGCAATACTAAAGTGCCTATAAGAACATCCAATAGTCAAAGGTATATGAAATACAAAATGGTATAGAGAGAAATAGTCCTATAATTCCTATAATAACTACAACCTAAAACTTCTAACCTGGGAATATTGAAGACTGATGTTAAAAGGAACCACCATCTTTCATATRTTCTCATGTTCTGAGCAAGGAACTTAAACGTTAGCTTTTTTACATGRCACATATTGCACTTTTACTTTCTTCTCCAACACTTTGTATTTGCATTATTTAAACCAAATTGAACATGTTTCATTATTTATTTGAGGCTAAATTGATTTTATTGATGTATTATATTAAGTTAAAATAAAAGTGTTCAKTCAGTATTGTTGTAATTGTCATTATTACAAATAAATAAATACATAAAAAATAAAATAAAAACCAGCCGATTAATTGGTATCGGCTTTTTTTGGTCCTCCAATAATCAGTATCGGCGTTGAAAAATCATAATCGGTCGACCTCTAGTTTGATTACGGTCATTTCTGTTAATGCATTCAAACTACTATTACTACAGTCCTACTGTTGTCATTGTAGGAGTGGACACGATATTCACAGAGCGCACAACCTAGGATACACTGGTTTATTTCATTCCATTCACGAGTTGTCAATTAATTTATTGTCTTTTGTTTGGAGCGCTCCTGTCAATGTTGAGTAAGGACACGTACCTGATTACGCATAGAACTAGGCCAAGACTACATGGCCTGCGCGCCAATGTAGGCCTATAAATGTGCCCATTTGGGGATCTGATACTATTTCTGAATGTCTTAACTCACCATCAATGTGGAGCTTCTCGAAGTCATTTTTATTTTGCCTCAAAAAGTAAGTAAACAAAGTCTGTTTATACATGCACTGAGAAAGACAATACAGTAGTTCCTCAACGTAGCCTATTTAAAAAAATCTTTCCAGCTCTCTCCCTTTCAATAACCACTCAGCATGAAAGGAAAACATTCATGCTCTGATTTGGTGGAAATGTCATAAAAAAAGGCCTACCTGATTACTTCTTATCCCTTGTGCAAATTGCCTACAGCTGTGACTGTCTGTATGGAACTCACTGGGCATGGAAACTCTGAGGGCCCAGAATATTTTATACAATGCTGTAAACAATAGCTTCAGGCCTGACCCAAGTTAATAGTTSATACAATGTTTCAAGTTCCTTGCAGACAGGCCATGCATAGCCAAWGTGATCTATAGGATATTTATTTTTATCAGGATATTTTCTACCTGCGGGCTACAATGTTTTTATTTGTTGGYTTTATGWAGGCAATTATATTGGCAATGGCAATAGAATTTACTTTTAGAYTTGTATCATTTTTATTTAGATATACTTTTGACATTGATTTTGAGATTTTATTATAAGTGAAATGAAACTGTTCCAAGAAAAYGTGCATAAGAAAATCATAACTGGCACAAAGATCAGTAGAAATGGTACGATAACTTAGCGCTCCAAATCGTAAAGGTTACTGACCGCTGGTGTAGTCTATTACCAGAAACTTCAGGAGTGTAATGGCAGAACAGATTCTGCCATTACAATCCTGAAGTTGCCAGCAGCAGAAGGCCAGCAGCAGAAGGCCAGCGGGAGGAGGAGTGTCGGGTCGGGAATAATTTTTTTCTTCTTCTGGTTAGGCTATATTGATCTCTTGCTCCCTCTTTAGTAATTTGTGTCTCTTCATTTTTAATTGCAGTGCTTAAAGCATCAGACATAGCCTATATATATTTGATTTTATTCAAACACAGGGAGTGTCCATGACTTTCGGTCAACCAAGATTTTTTTTAACACACACAGCTCGGTGAATTGCTCCAAAGACCAATGAAGGCCTGGGAGCAGCCCATGGGCTCAGAGCTTCAGCAGCAGAGAGGGAGAGAAGAAGAGAAGGAGAGAGAAAAAGAAAAAGGGAGAGCAATGGCTGTGGTGTGCAGCACTGAGTGCTCTGCTGTGTGATCCACGCACTTAACTAGCCGTAAAGAAAAATAAATCAAATGATGGGGTAAGAGCTGGGGACTGAGAAGGCACACCCCTTCCCTCTCTCCCTCCCTCTCCACTCACCCCCTTCTTTCTCCCTCTCCTCCCTCCCTCCCTCTCTCCTTCCCTCCCCCCTCCTCTCCCTGTGGCCCATGCCATTCCCCAGTAGCCTCCACTAACAGGCCCTGGGCTGTGTAGTACTGGGCCTCCCCAGTCCACAGACAGCCCGAGCTCAAAGAGAATCATTCTCCAAGGGCCCATTACCACTTCAAGAGCTCCGGCTTAAGGGCCAAACCTGAAAACCTAAAGCAAGTGGCCTGAGAAACCTCCTGGAGACTAGGGCTTAGGCCACAAGAGAGAAGGGAGAGAGAGGTGATGATGAGGGAGAGAAAGAGAGAGCAGAAGAAAGGACAAAGGATCAGAAAGCAGGAGAGACTGATATAGTGTTACATAATTCTCATTGTGATCTACAGTTGAGGGGGAAATGATTCTGTCTACGGATTTTATTTCATTTGTTTGACAATCAATCAGTTTGTTGTTGCGATCCTCATTCACCCAAAATCAAAACTCACACAAGCACATCCAATTTCTATATAACCTAACAAAAGGAGATGGACACAAACATTTCCTCAACTCGTTGAGTGAGATGTTTCATCATCTGCCTCTGTATCTCCAAAAAGCCCTCTCCTCGCACAAAGGCAAAGTGGCCTAATCAGCAAAAATAGAGCAGGAATTTAATAGGAGTATGGATTGAGGACAGAAACGTAAAGCTTAGCTGACAGGCAAATAGATAACTTAATAGAGAGAGAAATCAATCACTAGCGTCGGCAGGCAAAAAATATATTAATGATTTCTCTCAGCGCAGACAGAAGCCAAATAAATCAGAAGCTAGGTTTCCATCCAATTGGTGACATATTTTCATGTAAATGTTCTAAAATCTGCATAAAAACAACATGCGCATTTTCCCACCGGAGGTGTGTTTCCATTCAATTGACTTGTTGCAGATAAAAGGCTGTGCGTGATGTGGTGCACACAAAAAATAACTTTTGTGGTTAAATTCCAATGTACTGAATAAAACAAACCGAGTTAAATTGGTTTCCATTGCATTTTTAACTCTACTGTTGGTTTTGTCACAAGAAAATGGTGTTATATAGCGAATGTGCCCACTGGTCTTGCACGTGCGCTCTAGCCAACAGCTTGCAGATACAGTGTGGGTATAGCCTAGGCCTACTTGATGAGATTAGTAGGGAGAAAAGAGGGAGATCATTTTTACTTGTTAAACGAGCATCGATCATCCAGTCACCAAAATAAGACCCTCTATATATATATATTGGAAAGGAGCATCAAGCTCATCACTGTGCACTTTCCCCACCCTGTGAAGTTCATCATCACTTATTATATCTGTAACCTAATAAACTGCATGGTTTCCTAAGTCATAGTTAGAGGACCACACAACACATCGCGTGACTCCAAGTTGACTTCGATATGATGGCTAATATATCAATATTTGCGGATAAAAGCGTTTCTGTCGTCATTTCTTGCATAATTAATTTTACAGACACAAAAACAACCCACCTTGTCTAGTGTATTTTGTTTTGGCGACATTTGGAAAGTTTACCGACAAATTTGCTGTTTCCATCAGGCCTGTCGGGACATTTTTTATCTGACATGTACTTTACCCGCATAAAAAGGTTGGTGTCAGATTTGATGTCAATTCTGTATCTTTCTGTTTCCCTATCTCTATCCCTGTTTTCTGCTATTCCCTGCTCCCCTAGGTCCTTCTCGTTTCTCTATCTCATCCCGTGTTTCTTTATCTCTATCCCTGTTTCTTTTCCTATTCTTTCTTAATCTCTATCCTGTTTCTCTATCTCTATCCTGTTTCTTTATCTCTATCCTGTTTCTATTATCTCTATTCCCTGTTTCTCTATCTCTATCCTGTTTCTCTGATCTCTATCCCTGTTTCCCTGATCTCTATCCTGTTTCCCTATCTCTATCCCTGTTTCTTTATCTCTATCCCTGTTTCTCTGTCTCTATCCTGTTTACTATCTATCCCTGTTTCTCTATCCCTGTATCCCTGTTTCTCCTATCTCTGTTTCCTCTATCTCTATCCTGTTTCCCTATCTCTATCCTTTTCCTTTATCTCTATCCTGTTTCTCTATCTCTATCCCTGTTCTCTCTATCTCTATTCCATGTTTCTACCTCTATCCCTGTTTCTTTATCTCTATCCCTGTTTCTCATTTATATCCCTGTTTCCCTCTCTATCCTTTTCTATCTCTATCCCGTTTTCCCTACTCTATCCTGTTTCCCTATCTCTATCCCTGTTTCTTATTCTATCCCTGTTTTCTCATCTCTATCCCTGTTTCTCTATCTCTAATCCCTGTTTTCTCTTCCTTATCCCTGTTTCTCTATCTCTGTTTCTCTATCTCTATCCCTGTTTCCCTATCCCTGTTTCCCTATCTCTATCCCTGTTTCTCTATCTCTATCCCTGTTTCTCTCTCTATCCCTGTTTTCTATCTCTATCCCTGTTTCTCTCTCTTATCCCTGTTTCCCTATCTCTATCCCTGTTTCTCTATCCCTGTTTTCTCTATCTCATCTACCCTGTTCTATATCCCTGTATCCCTGTTTTCTATCTCTTATCCCTGTTTCTCTATCCTGTTTCCCTATCCCTGTTTCCCTATCTCAATCCCTGTTTTTCTCTATCTCTATCCCTGTTTCTCTATCTCTATCCCTGTATCCCTGTTTCTCATCCCTGTATCCCTGTTTCTCTATCTCTATCCCTGTTTCTCTATCTCTCTCCCTGTTCTATATCCCTGTTCCCTATCTCTATCCTGTTTCTCTATCTCCTGTTTCTCTATCTCTATCCCTGTTTCCCTATCTCTATCCTGTTTCCTATCTATATCCTGTTTCCCTATCTCTATCCCTGTTTCTATCTCTATCCCTGTTTCTATCTCTATCCCTGTTTCTTTCTATCCTGTTTCCTTTTTCTCTATCCTGTTTCTCTATTCTATCCCTGTTTCTTATCTCTATTCCCTGTTTCCTATCTCATCCCTGTTTCCTATCTCTATCCTGTTTCCCTACTCCCCTCTACTATCCCTGTTTCCCATCTCTATCCTGTTTCCTATCTCTATCCCTGTTTCTTTATCTCTATCCCTGTTTCTCTCTCTATCCCTGTTTTTCCTATCTCTATCCCTGTTTCTGTCCCTCAATCCATCGTGCATTTACTCATCATTCTCTCTGATTTGGTCGAATCAACAGGCGATATTCCCTTTGTTGAAGATCTTTGTATATGCTCTGAAATCCCTGGTTAATCTTAGTATAGAGAAACAGGGATCATGTGAGTATAGGGAACTACTCATACCAGGAGATATAGACAATCAGGTGATACCGAGATAGAGATAACCTTCTAGGATCATCGATGATACGAGAAAAGGGATAACCTGTTATCTTTAATCTCTAATCCCTGTTTCTCTTCTCTAATCCAGGATGAGAAGGGATATCGCTGGTATCTATCCTCGATTCTATCACCTGGTTTCCCGATCTTATCTCCTGTTTCCTATTCTCTTATCCCACGGGATACGAGGTAGTTTTACTTGTGAAATCATGGTCCTAAGTATAAGAGAATTGAGTGCAGAAACAGGGTACTGTTTCTCTGATGATATCTCTTCGGGACCTATCAGGTTTTGGAAGGCGGATAACAGGTCGATATTATTCCCGAGCATACAGTGTGGTATACTCTATCCCTGGTAGTTAGATGCAACCACAGGGATACACAACCTGTTATCTCCTAAGGATCTCGATGTAGTTGATCGCAATCTAACAGGTCGCACTCATAGGATGATCAGCAGCGTATATTGTTTCCCCAGGGGATACGAGCGATAAACGGGGAATAGTACGATAGGGAAAACAGGTGAGATCATGAGACGAGAAAACAGGGATGAGACTAGAGTAATGCGTAGAGGAGGAGGAAGGACATGGTGGCGCTGTGTTCTTCTCTCTTTTATCCTAATGCGCCGCTGTGACGCGCTGTTGTCCTTCTTGGCCTAGGGGTAGGAGAACGATTCGAGCGAAGGGATAGATTATGGGAAAATCCGGGGTTAGAGTAGGAGGAATACAGGGATAAAAAAATCGAGATTGGGAAACCCAGGGATATGTAAAATTCCGGAACCAGGCGTTATAGTAGAGATTAAGGGATAGAGTATAGTTCTGACAACCATGTATAGCGATTAGGAGATCTACACTTAGCGGATCATCTAGAAGAATTAGGAATCTGCGGATATCTCTAGAGATTAAAGAAACAATGGGACATATTAGAGATAGGGAAGTATTAATTGCTGATTATGAGATTCAGTAGTAAACCAGAGATATTGTTGAAATCGAATCTCGTATAACGGGATTAGAGAAACCAGGGAACGAATGATACAGGGATAGAGAGAGACAGGCGATAAGTAAGAAGGGATAGAGATAGGGAAACAAACGGGGATAAGAGTGGGAAACCCAGGGATAGGAGTTACTATTTAATTCAAATTTTCGCGACTCTAACGATAAGAATACAGGGATAGAGATGAGAAAAAACACAAGGGATAGAGATGATAAGAAAAGGGATAGAGATAAGCAAGACGCCGAGGAGATAGGACTGTAGGACATAGAGAAGCTATTCATCATGCTGTATGAGATACAAGAAACCATACTTCACGTCTCTGCTCGATCAGAGGAGATTTTATACTCATAGAATTCTATCTTCTCTTCTGCTGTCTTGTCGTAGAGGGTCTACTTCTCTCGAGACAACAGAGATAGTACGAGAGATTAAAGAGAACAGGAGGAAAAAAGATTATATCAGGATAAAGAAGAGAACACAGGAGTTTTAATTAGTGATCTCCGATAAGAGAATAGATAAAACAAGGTATAGAGAAAGAGAGAACCAGGTCGGATACCTGTTCCCATGCGCGCACCTCTCACAAACCGAATGGACAAGACACAAGGCTCTATCCGATTACCGCTGGTATTCCCACGGCTGAAACCAGCTCCGCTGATATGAGATCGATCACCTCCCGGTAACATTTCAGTCCGTAGTCCGATCAGAGATTGCCGCAGCAAACCAAGTTTACCCAGGCGACTAGAGATCCACCCCGCCGCAGAATCACCTCCCTCAGGGGGATTTATCCACCCCACCCGAGCCATCTTCACTTATCAGAACACAGCCGACACTTTATCGCCACGTCCCCCCCTATTCAACAAGATACAAAAGCATCACTCTCTAGCGCGATGAGATAGAGTTAAAATCTTCCATTTTTCGCTATCCTCGGCCCCGCTCATCCCAGAGCCATCTAAGAACACATCAACAACCCACGCGTAAGATAGTCGATAAGAAACAGGGATAGAGAACATAAGAATATACATGAGTAACGCTTCCTAAGAAAAGGCGTCAATCAGCTGGTTAGATAAACAGGTATAGAGATATTGGTGGTATATTAACATGAAATTCTCCAGTATTAGATTCAGTCTGTCGTAAATCATGGAATATTGAGAAGATAGGGAACAGGGATGAGAAAGAGAAACAGGGATATAGATAGAGAAAACCGGGATAGAAAGATTAGGGGATACGGGGATATAGAAAAGGGGGATAGAGATGAGAAAACCAAGGGATAGAGATAGAAGAAAACAGGGATACAGGGGATAGAGAAACGAGGGGATCACGTAGAGATGAGGAAAAAAGGATGATGAGGAGGGGTAGAAGGATAAGAAAAAAAAAAAAAAAAAAATTATTAGAGAAACTAAGGGGGATTAAGGAGATTAGGGATAACAAGGGATAGGGAACAGGGATGAGAAACAGACAGGTAACCTGTTTTCTTAAATTCTCTAGAGGATAATCGAGAACACATCGTATTGTTCTCCGATAGCGGGATTACTGTTCACACCAAATACAGTGGATTAGAGGATATCTATCTTGCGTCGATATGCCACGACGAGAGAATCTACCCTGATGATAAAACTGATATGAGTAAACAGGATAGAGATAGGTGTAGTAAAACTCAGGGGATATCGAGACTGAGATCACAGTCTTTGGCTATTCCTTTCATTCTTCTCTTATTTTAGCTCTATCTGAGTCTCTATCCTCGTCTATTCCTGTTCCTATCTCTATTCCCTGTATCCCTGTTTCCTCTCTCCCCTTCCTCCTTCTTCCTTTCCTCTTCTCTTCCTCTCTCTCCTTCTTTCGCTTCTCTAAAA
>NC_036860.1:42904221-42907996 GCF_002910315.2 Salvelinus sp. IW2-2015 | reverse complement strand
CTATCTCTATCCCTGTATCTTTCTATCCCTGTTTCTCTATCTCTACCCCTGTTTCTCTTCCCTTGTATCCCTATCTCTATCCTGTTTCTCTATCTATATCCCTGTTTCTCTATCTCTATCCCTGTTTTCCTATCTCTATCCATGGTTTCCCTAATCTACTATCCATGTGTTTCCCTATCTCTATCCCTGTTTCTCTATCTCTATCCTTTCATATCTATATCCCTGTTTCTCTATCCCTGTTTCTCTATCCCTGCTTTCCTATCCTGTTTCTCTATCCCTGTTTCACTATCCCTGCTTTCTCTACCCTGTTTCACTACCCCTGTTTCTTCATATCCCTGTTTCCCTATCCCCTGTTCCTATCTCTATCCCTGTTTCTCCTATCTCTATCCCTGTTTCTCTATCTCTATCCTGTATCCCATGGTTTCTCTATCCCTGTATCCCTGTTTCTCTATCTCTAATCCCTGTTTCTCTATCTCTATCCCTTTCTCTACCCCTGTATCCCTATCTCTATCCCTGTTTCTCTTATCTATATTCCCTGTTTCTCTATCTCTATCCCTGTTTCCCTATCTCTATCCATGTTTCCCTACTCTTCCATTGTTCCCTATTCTCCTATCCCTGTTTCTCTATCTCCATCCCTTTTCCATATCTATATCCCTGTTTCTCTATCCCTGTTTCTCTATCCCTGTTTACTATCCCTGTTTCTCTATCCCTGTTTCACTATCCCTGTTTCTCTATCCCTGTTTCTCTATTCCTGTTTCCTACTGTTTCCCTATCTCTAACCCTGTTTCTCTACTGTTTCCCTATCTCTAACCCTGTTTCCATATCTCTATCCATGTTTCCCTCTCTCTATCCCTGTTTCTCTATCTCTATCCCTGTTTCCCTATCTCTATCCCTGTTTCTCTATCCCTGTTTCTCTATCCCTGTTCCCTATCCCTGTTTCTCTATCCCTGTTTCCCTATCTCTAACCCTGTTTCCCTACTGTTTCCCTATCTCTAACCCTGTTTCCCTATCTCTATTCCTGTTTCCCTACTCTTTTCCTATCTCTAACCCTGTTTCCCTACTGTTTCCCTATCTCAACCCTGTTTCCCTACTGTTTCCCTATCTCTATCCCTGTTTCCCTATCTCTATCCCTGCTTCTCTCTCTATCCCTGTTTCCCTATCTCTATCCCTGTTTCTCTCTCTATCCCTGTTTCCCTATCTCTATCCCTGTTTCTCTTTTCCCTCCATCTTTCACTCACGCACTTACTCACACACTCTCTCACACACACACACACACACACACCACACACACACACACCACAACACACACACACACACACCACACACACACACAACACACACACACACACACACACACACACAACACACACACACACACACACACACACACACACACACACAGAGAGAGAGACACACAGACTAAACAAGTTTCCATCTGACATCTTTTAACCCATGCCTCTTGAGTATGGATTGTCTGGAAGGTTTGACTACATAAGACATTATCAACCTCTCCCACTCATAGACTGCAGTTTTTTCATTTAACCTTTATTCATACAGGTTATTCTCATAGACATTAAATCTATTTTACAAGAGAGTCCCGTGCGGCACTCTATGAGTAAATATATAGCAGACACTGAGAGAAGCAGGAGAGAGTGGGTGGGAGTTGAGAGTTGAGAGTTAAGAGACAGCTCTGAACACCTCCACTCTGCTGTGCCGGGCACAGCTCATTACCTGTGTTTGTCTTGGAAGTGAATGCATTACATCCAACACTGGCTCTGGCTGGCTGTAAAACCTGAACAGAGAGTTCAAGAGCTAGAACACTGCCTACAGTGTTCTGCAGACACAAACCAATACACAAAGTGGAGGTTTTCAACACAAAGGATGTTACACACGGTTAGAAGAAGCAGACCCAGCATGCATGCACACATGTACATCAGCCAATTGTTTCTCATTATGCCCTGTACAGTGTATGAAATGTWACATTAAGTGTCCCATGGTTATACACAGACCCTGGCCTGTTAAATACATACTAGAAAACAGGGGGATCTCTCTACCATGGACCGTGTTGACAATCTCATCAACATTTAAAATGTGTTAAAGGCCCAGTGCAGTCAAAAAACATTTATTTTATATATATTTCCACACCATAAAGGTTGGAATAATACTGTGAAATTGTGAAAATTATGACAACACCTTTATAGTGTAAGAGTTGTTTGAAAAGACAGCCTGTTTAAGTGGGATTGAGTTTTTGGCCTGTCTGGTGACATCACCATGCATTACAATCTGCGAAAGGCCTGCTCTATCCCACCAGGTTCCACAGCTCATCACTAGGCCACATATCTTTTACTACAGGCCTCAGAGTCACCACCCATCACCTGGAAATACAGCTAGTGGTAGGACTAGGAGGACACGTCTCGTGTATTTAGACGGAATAGCAGACTCTCTCTGTTCTTCACAGTTAATTACAACAATCACTTCCCCAGCACTCCTCCTCCCCTCTCGTTACCTCCTCATCTCCTCAGCCCAGACACAGAGAGAGACAGAACTAGATGAATGTAGGCAAACCCCATGCAGCAGTAAATCCAGACAGGCACTCAGACCCTGTTCTGTTGGCCTGCCTACAGTGGGGATCTGTCTGTCGGTCAGCCAAAGTAAACACTAATTCTAAACCACAGCCTGCTGCCAATCACAGGGAAGAAACACTAACACCCTTTACATGGAAGGAAACAAACAGACACTATCCCACCAATGTCTGGAGAGCCCAGGCTCTAGTCGTCAACAACAGGCTATAGGTTAGTAGATTTGGTATTTTATCAGGATCCCCATTAGCTGTTGCAAAAGCAGCAGTTACTCTTCCTGGGGTCCACACAAAACATGAAACATAATACAGAATGACATAATACAGAACTTCAATAGACAAGAACAGCTCAAAGACAGAACTACATTTTTAAAATAAAGGTACATGTAGCCTAGATATCAATGCATACACACAAACTATCKAGGTCAAATAGGGGAGAGGCGTTGTGCCGCGAGGTGTTGCGTTATCTGTTTTTGAAACCAGGTTTGCTGTTTATTTGAGAAATATGAGATGGAAGGAAGTTCCATGCAATTACGGCTCTATATAGTACCGTACGCTTTCTTGAATTTTTGGGGGATTTGGGGACTGTGAAAACACCCCTGGTGGCATGTCTGGTAGGATAAGTGTGTGTGTCAGAGCTGCGTGTAAGTTGACAACGCAAAAAAATTGGGATTTTCAACACATTAATGTTTCTTAACAACAATGCTCCCTTCCACACTACAGCCCCATCTGAACACAGACCCTGCTCCCTTCCACACTACAGCCCCATCTGAACACAGACCCTGCTCCCTTCCTTCACACTACAGCCCCATCTGAACACAGACCCTGCTCCCTTCCACACTACAGCCCCATCTGAACACAGACCCTGCTCCCTTCCCACACTACAGCCCCATCTGAACACAGACTCCTCCTCCCTTCCACACTACAACCCCATCTGAACACAGACCCTGCTCCCTTCCACACTACAGCCCCATCTGAACACAGACCCTGCTCCCTTCCACACTACAGCCCCATCTGAACACAGACCCTGCTCCCTTCCACACTACAGCCCCATCTGAACACAGACCCTCCTCCCTTCCATACTACAGCCCCATCTGAACACAGACCCTGCTCCCTTCCAACACTACAACCCCATCTGAACCACACACCATGCTCCCTTCCACACTACAGCCCCATCGAACACAGACCCGGGGCCTC
>NC_036860.1:42795166-42904196 GCF_002910315.2 Salvelinus sp. IW2-2015 | reverse complement strand
TAAAAAGGACACAGACCCTCTCCCTTCCACACTACAGCCCCATCTGAACACAGACCCTCTCCCTTCCACACT
The DNA here is from genome assembly GCF_002910315.2 of Salvelinus sp. IW2-2015. Taxonomy (NCBI): domain Eukaryota; kingdom Metazoa; phylum Chordata; class Actinopteri; order Salmoniformes; family Salmonidae; genus Salvelinus; species Salvelinus sp. IW2-2015. The sequence goes on along the minus strand of NC_036860.1, from coordinate 42,904,124 downwards.
ACAGCCCCATCTGAACACAGACCCTCCCCCTTCCACACTACAGCCCCATCTGAACACAGACCCTGCTCCCTTCCACACTACAGCCCCATCTGAACACAGACCCTGCTCCCTTCCACACTACAGCCCATCTGAACACAGACCCTCTCCCTTCCATACTACAGCCCCATCTGAACACCGACCCTGCTCCCTTCCACACTACAGCCCCATCTGAACACAGACCCTGCTCCCTTCCACACTACAGCCCCATCTGAACACAGACCCTGCTCCCTTCCACACTACAGCCCCATCTGAACACAGACCCTGCTCCCTTCCATACTACAGCCCATCTGAACACAGACCCTGCTCCCTTCCACACTACAGCCCCATCTGAACACAGACCCTGCTCCCTTCCATACTACAGCCCCATCTGAACACAGACCTGCCTCCTTCCACACTACAGCCCCATCTGAACACAGACCCTGCTCCCTTCCACACTACAGCCCCATCTGAACACAGACCCTCCTCCCTTCCACACTACAGCCCCATCTGAACACAGACCCTGCTCCCTTCCACACTACAGCCCCATCTGAACACAGACCCTGCTCCCTTCATACCACAGCCCCATCTGAACACAGACCCTCCTCCCTTCCAACTACAGCCCATCTGAACACACACCATGCTCCCTTCCACACTACAGCCCATCTGAAGACCCTCTCCTCCACACTACACCCCATCTGTAACAACAGACCTGTCCTTCCACACTACAACCCATCTGAACACAGACCCTCCTCCCTTCCACCTACAACCCCATCTGAAACACACACCTGCTCCCTTCCACACTACAGCCCCATCTGAACACAGACCCTCTCCTTCCACACTACCAGCCCCATCTGAACACAGAGACCCTGCTCCTTCCTACAACAGCCCCCATTCTGACACACAAGACCCTCTCTCCCTTCCACACAAACCCCCAATCTGAACACAGACCCTCTCCCTTCCACACTACAGCCCCATCCACATGACAACACCCTCTCCCTTCCACACTACAGCCCATCTGAAACACAGACCTGGCCTTCTCACCCCACTACAGCCCCATCTGAAACACAGACCCTCCTCCCTTCCATACTACAGCTCCCCATCTAACACAGACCCTCATCTCCCATTTCCACATACAACACAACACACCCTATTCTGAACAACACACCAATGACTCCGCTTCCTCCACTTACTCAGAGCCCTCATCTGAACACAGTCGCTCCCTCTCCACACCCAGTTTCACCCCCATTTCTCAAAACACAGACCCTGCTCCACTCCACACTACAGCCCCATCTGAAAGGCCTCAGACCCTACCTCCCTTTTTCCACATCTACAATAAAGCTGTCTGATGTTTCGACAGATGGATTGTTTTCTTTATTTCCACTCTGTAAAACCTGTTCATCTGGAATTGCTGCTCCGCATTCATTTCAGGTCCTAAAAGCTGATATTTGGAGTCAAAAGTCAGAGGTTGAGCGTAAATAAGGAATCAATGGATGGCTGCATGGAATTACATTACATACATGCCCAAACCCAGAACTGTATTGAGTTATTTCAGAGACACTGAATGGTTTAATGTGCTACATTTTTTAATTATTCATAATGGGCTATTGGACTTGAAATTATATCAGAATAAAGGCTAGGGTTACCAAAGATAATACAAGATATCCTATAGTTAAATATCTTACTTCCTCTTTTTCATTACACTACAGTTTATTGAGTTACCACAGGGTGTTCTATTTGGACTCAACTTCCCTCTCCAGTAGCCATCACTGTACCCCATGGAGGATTCCTCATACTGCACAACCAAACACCCTGCCATCCTCTTGTCCCATCACTATCTACATTCATATATTAAACACGGTCCCGTACATCCTCATACATTGCCTTCAAAAAGTATCTCCACCTTTTGACTTTTTACACCATTTTGTTGTGCTTACAGAGCCTGAATTCAAAATGGACTACAATTAGATTTTTTTTTTTGTCACTGGACTGAGACACAACACCTCATTATGTCAAAGTGGAATTTAATTTAAAAGCGGAAATGACTTTGAGTCAATACGTAAGTCCACCTATTGTTATTGGCAAAAAACTAAATAAGTTCCAGATTAAAAAATGGTCTGCTATACCTTAACACATCACATAAAAAGTTGCATGGTTCACATCTAATACCGTTGTTTAAATCAGATTTTTGAATTTTCAAACACAAATGATGATCAACCACAAAGACCAGGGAGGTTTCAAATGCCTCGCAAAGAAGAGCACCTATTGATAGATGTGGTAAAAACAGAAAAAAAGCAGGCATTGAATATTCCTTTGAGCATAGTGAAATTATAAATTACACTTTGGTGGGTATGTATTTACATTTATTTTACAATTTTTTTTTAACCTTCATTTAACTAGGCAAGTCAGTTTAAGAACAAATTCTTTATTTACAAACCCGATGACGGTGGGCCAATGTGCACCGCCCGCTATGGGACTCCCCAATCATGGCCAGATGTGTAGATCAAGCCTGGATTCTGTATCAATACACCCAGTCACTACAAAAGAACAGCTGCCCTTCCTAACTAAGTTGCCGGTGAGGAAGGAAACCACTTCAGGGATTTCACCATGAGGTCAATGGTGACTTTTAAAACAGTTAGAGAGTTTAATGGCTGGGAATAGGAGAAAAACTGTGGATGGATCAACAACATTGTAGCCCAACAAAACAATACTAAACATAATTGACAGAGTGAAAAAGAAGGAAGCTTGTACAGAATAACACATATTCAAAAATAGCATTCTCTGTTTGCAACAAGGCATTAACGTAATACTGCAAAACACTTGGAAAAGCAATTTCACTTTTTGTCCTGAATAAAAAACTTATGTTATGTTTGGGGCAAATCCAATACGACAACATGCTTACCAAGAAGACAAAAAATGTTCCTTAGTGGGCCGAATTACAGTTTTGACCTAAATCTACTTGAAAATCTATGGCATAACCTTAAAGTATTGTTCTAGCAATGACTGATACAACCAATTGACAGAGCTCTAAGACTTTTGAGACATAATAATGGTGCAAAATGTCTTATATTTTAACAATAGTACTTGAATAATTTGCCCAGCGGGTTGTGACCTTCCACACTACAGCCCCATCTGAACACAGACCCTGCTCCCTTCCACACTACAGCCCCATCTGAACACAGACCCTCCTCCCTTCCACACTACAATAAAGCTGTCTGATGTTGTCGACAGATGGATTGTTTTCTTTATTTCCACTCTGTAAAACCTGTCATCTGGAAATTGCTGCTCCGCATCATTCAGGTCCTAAAAGCTGTATTTGGAGTCAAAGTCAGAGGTTGAGCGTAAATAAGGAGATCAATGGATGCTGCATGGAATTACATTACATACAAAGACAGAACTGTATTGAGTTATTTCAGAGACACTGAATGGTTTAATGTGCTACATAATATTATATCATAATGGGCTATTGGACTTGAAATTATATCAGAATAAGGCTAGGGTTACCAAAGATAATACAAATGATCTATAGTTAAATATCTTACTCCTCTTTTTCATTACACTACAGTTTATTGGATGACCACAGGGCTATCTTGGACTCARCTCCCTCTCCAGTAGCCATCACTGTACCCCATGGAGGATTCCTCATCATGCACAACCAAACACCCTGGCCATCTCTGTCGCTACATTAAACATCCATATATAAACAGGTCCCGTACATCCTCATACATTGCCTTCAAAAAGTATTCACACCTTTTGACTTTTTACACATTTTGTTGTGTTACAGCCTGAATTCAAAATGGACTACAATTAGATTTTTTTTTGTCACTGGACTAGACACAACACCTCATAATGTCAAAGTGGAATTTAATTAAAAGCGGAAATGACTTGAGTCAATACGTATCCAGCACCTTTGTTATGGCAAAACTAAATAAGTTCAGGATTAAAAATGGTCTTAACACATCACATAAAAAGTTGCATGGACTCTGTGTGCAATAACCGTGTTTAACATGATTTTTGAATTTCAAACACAAATGATTCAACCACAAAGACCAGGGAGGTTTTCCAATGCCTCGCAAAGAAGAGCACCTATTGATAGATGGGTAAAAACAGAAAAAAAGCAGGCATTGAATATCCCTTTGAGCATAGTGAATTTATAAATTACACTTTGGATGGTGTATTTTTTACATTTATTTTACATTTTTATTTAACCTTCATTTAACTAGGCAAGTCAGTTAAGAACAAATTCTTATTTACAAACCCGGATGACGGTGGGCCAATTGTGCACCGCCCTATGGGACTCCCAATCATGGCCAGATGTGATACAGCCTGGATTCTGTATCAATACACCCAGTCACTACAAAGATACAGCTGCCCTTCCTAACTAAGTTGCCGGTGAGGAAGGAAACCACTCAGGGATTTCACCATGAGGTCAATGGTGACTTTAAAACAGTTAGAGAGTTTAATGGCTGGGATAGGAGAAAACTGTGGATGGATCAACAACATTGTAGCCCAACAACAATACTAACATAATTGACAGAGTGAAAAGAAGGAAGCTTGTACAGAATAACACATATTCAAAAACATGCATCCTGTTTGCAACAAGGCATTAACGTAATACTGCAAAACACTTGGAAAAGCAATTCACTTTTTGTCCTGAATAAAAAACTTATGTTATGTTTGGGGCAAATCCAATACGACACATGCTTACCAAGAAGACAATAAATGTTCCTTAGTGGCCGAATTACAGTTTTGACCTAAATCTACTTGAAAATCTATGGCATAACCTTAAAGTAGTTGTCTAGCAATGATCAACAACCAATTTGACAGAGCTTAAAGAATTTTGAAAATAATAATGGGCAAATGTAATTTACATAAGTATTGACCCAGGGGTGTGAATACTTATGTAAATGAGATATTTCTGTACTTCATTTTCAATACATTTGCTGAAGTTTCTAAAAACATGTTTTCACTTTGTCATTATGGGGATGAAGTGTGTATGTAGATGGGTGAGAAAAAAACAACATTTAATCCATTTTGAATTCAGGCTGTAACACAACATAATGTGGAATAAGACGAGGGGTTGGAATAAGGTATACCGTGCCTTCATAAAGTATGTGCTGCTTTGTTACACCACCATGTAGTGGGGCTGTGTGAGACGGCAGGCGGCAGAGAGAGAAAGCGCATTATTTATGCTTTTTCTCTTCTCGTGGTTCTCTGTCTGTCTGTATCCAGGATGAATGGGGAGGAAGATGAAATGCTCTGCTGTCACAGCGGGGCTGAAGAGGCTCAGGGATGACAAATCTAGCTAGACTGCCCTGTCCCCACCCTCTACACCTCTTTCCCATCTTCCCCTCCCTCCCCTCCCTATCTCCCCACCTATTTGAAGGTGACATGGTGATGGAGATGGATGCTTGGTTCACAGCCAATAAAATGTCCCCATGAGTCCAGGTGCTTTTTGTCTTTAGTAGGGTTATAGGCTACAGACGAGAGCCCACAGTGAAAAGGAATTGGAGACACAGATTATAGTGGTGTGTTCACTCAGATGTCCTTTGTCCTCATGATATATCACACTAGATAGTCAGGTATCTAATGCATTAGTAAAGTAGAGAAAGTGAAGACTATTTTAAAGAAAAGTTCACAGAGAGACAAAATGGCCACTGACTGATAGCTTCACATTTGGCATGCTGTAGTTGACAGAGAGTCTGAAGGAGGGAATTAGGCATTAAACCATTAAGCTAAAATCTCTTTATTACATATTTCAGAACATTATGTTTCATCCATGTCACTTTTTCCATCACTAGGCTACATTTCAGAGAGGTGATACAAAGATGAGTCCTCCCTCCCCCTTTACCTTCAATATGTCAATGTAATTGAGTGGTGGTAAGAGGGAGAGTTGTGCTGGCCTTGTAAAACACTCCACTCCTCCTCAGTGGTGCAATGAAACTAATCCCCCAACATACACTGATCTCTCCCTCTCCCTCTCAACTCCCCCTCTCTCTATCACTCTATCTCTCTCAGCCCCCTATCGCTCCCTTTCTCGCAACCCCCCCTCTCCATTTCTCTTCCCCACCCCCTCTCCCTATCTATCTCACAGCAGAGGTAGCAGCATAATGTGGACTGCCAAGCGTTTATCATAAAAGCAATAGTTGCTCAGGGATTATGGGCTCTAAATGATCACACTGCCAATTAATGTTATATATTTACTCTGGCTCATTGTCATGCAGCCTGGCAGAGGTAGGAAGACAAAAAGAGAGAGGGAGAGAGGGCATGCGGCTAGACAGTACTGTCCTTGAGAGTGGGTGAACTGACTGCAGAAGGGCAGTCTGGTGGGCGGCTGGCAGGCTCACATTCCTTCCTTCCCTCCCTCCCTTCTTCCTTCCCTTCCTCTCTCCCTGCCTGTCTGTGTGCACCAGAAACCAGGGGGGAAAGTACAGCCTGTCTGGCTTTAACACAGAGCTACCACTGCCAATTTATACTGTAGCATAGAAAGGCTAGTGTGTGTGTGTCTGCCTGTGTGTGCCTATGGGCTCTTGTATCTCACGATCTACTATAAATAATGCCATGGGGTGATTCAAACATGTCTGGTTCCTAGCATGATCATGAGGCATAATTAAATCAGCATAAAGAAAATGACCCATCCTCCAGCCGTGAATTTGTGTAGTCATAATTATAAAGCAATTAAAAATGAGCTATCGCCTCGGTGGCTTTAACTCTACACGGCAGTCGTATGTCCGCAACATCTACTTGACATACGAGTCAGCATGTTTTGGACACAGTGATGAGAGGGAGAAGGGAGGAGAATCACTTAGATAATTAGGGTTTAGGAGGCATATAATGTTAGCTGTTGTAATCTGCCTAAAAATCTATATACTGTAGCTACTGCACTAACTTAACCAAAATTGATCCATCATAAAATGTGCAATTTCTGGTGAGTGAAAAGGCTCAAATGCCAACAATGTCTAATGAAAAATGGATATGCATTAGGAAAACAGGCATGTATTACCTCATTTACATACATTACCTTAGATACGAATTTGTGTTGATCTAGGATCATCATTTAGGCCTAAATGTGTTGATCCTGGATCGTCATTTAGCTGTGTTAGATCCAGAGACAACACAGCAAAATAATGATTCAGGATCAATACAGCTAAACGACAATCCAGGATCAATACAGGTAAATGTAAATGATGACCCAGGATCAATACAGGTAAATGTAAATGATGACCCAGGATCAATACAGGTAAATGTAAATGATGATCCAGGATCAACACAGGTAAATGTAAATGATGACCCAGGATCAATACAGGTAAATGTAAATGATGACCCAGGATCAATACAGGTAAATCAAATCAAATGTAATTTGTCACATGCTTTGTAAACAACAGGTGAACTAACAGTGAAATGCTTACTCACGGGTCCTTTTCCAACAATGCAGAGATAAAGATTTAAAAATATATATATAGTACCAGTCAAAAGTTTGGACACACCTACTCATTCAAGTTTTTTTTTAATCTCTTTTCACTATTTTCTACATTGTAGAATAATAGTGAAGACATYAAAACTATGAAATAACACATATGGAATCATATAGTAACCAAAGAAGTGTTTGCACACTCTTGGCATTCTCTCAACTAGCTCCACCTGGAATGCTTTTCCAACAGTCTTGAAGGAGTTCCCACATATGCTGAGCACTTGTTGGCTGCTTTTCCTTCACTTTGCGGTCCAACTCATCCCAAACCATCTCAATTGGGTTGAGGTCGGGTGATTGTGGAGGCCAGCTCATCTGATGCAGCACTCTATCACTCTCCTTCTTGGTCAAATAGCCCTTACACAGCCTGGAGGTGTGTTGGGTCATTGTATTGTTGAAAAACAAATGATAGTGGGACTAAGTGCAAACCAGATGGGATGGCGTATTGCTGCATAATTCTGTGGTAGCCATGCTGGTTAAGTGTGCCTTGAATTCTAAATAAAATAACAGACAGTGTCACCAGCAAAGCATCACCACACCTCCCCCTTCATGCTTCACGGTGGGAACCACACATGCGGAGATCATCCATTCAYCTACTCTGCGTCTCACAAAGACACGGCGGTTGGAACCAAATATTTCAAATTTGGACTCATCATACCAAAGGACAGATTTCCACCGGTCTTATGTCCATTGCTTGTGTTTCTTGGCCCAAGCAAGTCTCTTCTTCTTATTGGTGACCTTTAGTGGTGGTTTCTTTGCAGAAATTCAACCATGAAGGCCTGATTTCCACAGTCTCCTCTAAACAGTTGATGTTGAGATGTTTCTGTTACTTGAACTCTGTGAAGCATTTATTTGGGCTACAATTTCTGAGGCTGGTAACTCTAATGAACTTATTCTCTGCAGCAGAGGTAACTCTGCGTCTTCCTTTCCTGTGGCAGACCTCATGAGAGACAGTTTCATCATAGCGCTTGGTTTTTGCGACTACACTTGAAGAAACGTTCAAAGTTCTTGAAACGTTCCGCATTGACTAACCTTCATGTCTGAAAGCAATGATGGACTGTAATTTCTTTTTGCATATTTGAACTGTTCTTGCCATAATATGGACTTGGTCTTTTACCAAATAGGGCTATCTTCTGTATACCACCCCTCCCTTGTCACAACACAACTGATTGGCTCAAACGCATTAACAATGAAAGAAATTCCACAAATGCATTTTTAACAAGGCACACCTGTTAATTGAAATGCATTCCAGGTTACTACTTCATGAAGCTGGTTGAGAGAATGCCCTGAGTGTGCAAAGCTGTCATCAAGGCAAAGKGTGGCTACTTTGAAGAATCTCAAATATAACATATATTTTGATTTGTTTCAAACTTTTTTGGTTACTAGATGATTACATATGTGTTATTTCAGTTGTAGAAAATAGTCAAAATAAAGATAAAAAAAAAAAAACCTTAGTAGGTGTTTATGAGTTGGTGTTTCCAAAGTTTTGACTGGTACTGATATATATATATATACGGATATATATAAATAGTGACACAAGGAATAAATACACAGTGAACAACGAATAACAATAATGAGTAAAAAAAAGAACATAGCTACATACAGGGAGTACCAGTASCAATTCGATGTGCAGGGGTATGAGGTAATTGAGGTAGCTATGTACATATACTGTAGACAGGGGTAAAGTGACTAGGCAACAGCATAGATAACAGACTGAGCTGTAGCAGCAGCGTATGTGGAGCAGTAGTAGCAACGTATGTGGTCAGTGTGAAAGTGTGTGTGGGTGGGTGGGTGTGTGTGTGTGGGAGTGAGTGAGTGAGTATGTGTGTGGAGTCAGTACGCATGTGCACACATGTTGTGTGTACGTGTGTTTGTGTTGGGGTGTCAGTGTAAGTATGTGTGAATGTGTGGGTAGAATCCAGTGTGTGCGTATAGAGYGCAAAAAAGGGTAAATGCAGGTATTCCTGGTAGCCATTTTATGAGCTATTTAGCAGTCTGTTTATCAGTCTTATGGCTTGGTGGTAGAAGCTGTTCAGGGTCYTGTTGGTTCCAGACTTGGTTYACTGGTACCGCTTACCATGTTGTAGCAGAGAGAACACTCTATGGCTTGGGTGGCTGGAGTTTTCGAAACAATGTTGGGCCTTTCTCTGACACTGCCTGGTATAGAGGTCCTGGATGGCAGGGAGCTCAGCCTCAGTGATGTACAGGGCCATACTCACCACCATCTGTAGCGCCTCGCGGTCGGGTGCCTGGCAGTTGCCATACCAAGCGGTGATGCAGCCAGTCAAAATKATCAATGGTACTGGTATAGAACATTTTGAGGATGCCAAATCTTTTCAGCCTCCTAAGGGGGAAGAGGCGCTGTCGTGACCTCTTCACAACTGTGTGGGGTGTGTGCACCATGTTAATTCCTTACTGATGTGGACACCCGTGTACACACCCCTCTGTTTCCTGTAGACCATGATGAGTTTCTTTGTCTTGCTGTTCTTGRGGGAGAGGTTGTTGTCCTGTCACCAAACTGACAGTTCTCTGACCTCCTCCCTATAGGCGGCTTCATCATCATATGYGATCAGTCCTACCACTGTCGTGTCGTCAGTAAACGACACGATAGTGTTGGAGTCGTGTGTGGCGATGCAATCATGGGTGAATAGGGAGTACAGCACGGGACTAAGCACACAMCCCTGAGGGGCCCCCGTGTTGATGGTCAGCGTGGTGGATGTGCTGTTGCCTACCCTCAACCGCCTGGGGGCGGCCCGTCAGGAAGTCCAGGATCCAGTTGCAGAGGTAGGTATTCAGTCCCAGGGTCCTGCGCTTTGTGATGAGCTTGGAAGGGACTATGGTGTTGAGACTATGGTGTTGAATGCTGCGCTGTAATCAACAACGTTCTTACATAGGTGTTCATTTGTCCAGGTGGGTGAGGGCAGTGTGGAGTGCAATAGAGATTGCCTCATCTGTGGATATGTTGGGGCGGTTTGCGAATTGGAGTGGGTCAAGGGTGTCTGGGATGACGGTGTTKATGTGAGCCATGACCAGCAATTTCAAAGCAKTTCATGGCTATAGATGTGAGTGCCATACTCATATCTAGTCATTTAGGCAGGGTACTTTGGCGTTCTTGGGCAGSGGGTCTATGGAGGTCTGAGGTCTGGGATTTATTGAAAATGTCAGTGAAGACACTTGGCAGCTGCTCAGCRCATGCTCTGAGWATGCTTCCTGGTATTCCATCCGGCCCTGCGGCTTCGCGAATGTTAACCTGTTTAAAGGTCTTACATCGTCTACGGAAAGTGAGATAACAAAGTCACCCGAACAGCTGGTGCTCTCATGCATGGTTCAGTGTTGCTTACCTSGAAGCGAGCATAGAAGGCATTTAGCTCATTTGTTAGGCTTGTGTTGCTGGGCAGCTAWTGGCTGAGTTTCCCTTTGTAATCCATGATAGTTTGCAAGCCCTGCCAACATCCGTCGAGTGTCAGAGCCRACGTAGTAGGATTCGATCTTAGTCCTGTACTGACGCTTTGCTAGTTTGATGGCTTGTCSGAGRTCTTATAAGCGTCCAGATTAGTGTCCCGCTCCTTGAAAGCGGCAGCTTTAGCCTTTACCTCAATGCAGATGTTGTCTGTAATCCATGGCTTCTGGTTGAGGTTTGTACGTAAGGTCACTGTGGGGATGATGTCTTCGATGCATTTATTAATGAAGCCGGTGACTGAGGTGGTATACTCCTCAATGTTATCGGATGAATCCCGAAACATATTCCAGTCTGTGCCAGCGTCGCTGGTASTTCCCGTTTGAGTTTTTGCTTGTAAGCAGGAAGATAGAGTTATGGTCTGATTTGCCAAAAGGTCAAGGGAGAGCCTTGTATGAGTTTCTGCGTGTGGAGTATAGGTGATCTAGAGTTGTCACCTTTAGTTGCACAGGTGACATGCTGGTAGAAATTAGGTAAAACTAATTTCAATATCCCTACATTCAAATCCCCGGCCACGAGAAACGCTGCCTCTGAACAAGCATTTTCTTGTTTGCTTATGGCCCTATACTGCTCGTTTAGTGTAGTCTTAGTACCAGCATCGGTTTATGGTGGTAAATAGACAGCTATGAATAATATTGGTAAATAGTATGGTCTACAGCTTATCATGAGGTATTTAAACTTGAGACTTCTTTAACATTAGAGATCGCGCACCAGCTGTTGTTAATAAAGAGACATTCACCTCCTCCCTCCTTCTTACCCGAGTCTGCCATCCAGTCTTGACGATGCATAGAAAAACCAGCAAGATGTACACTGAGTATATCAAACATTAAGACCACCTTCCTAATATTGAGTTGTTTGGAGTCTCGGGGATTAGGGCCTGTTCCGGAGTAAACAAATTCCAGAGCTGCCGACTCATTGAAGTAGAAATGTTGGTCCAAATCAAGGCTATCGATCGCTGTTATCATGTACAGAAGCTGTTTTCAGTAATAGGAAATGATGGCGGAGACGTTATGTACAAAAAAGTTCAGATCAGCGTAAAAAAAAAACACAAAACAGGAGCCCGTAAGACGACTGCTATCAACTGCAGCGTCATCACTTCACTTCAATGTAAATGATGATCCGAGATCAACACAGCTAAATGACGATCCAGAATCATGCCTCACTTTCACTCCCCGTTTCTCCCCAGGTCCCACTATAATTTAAACAACATAATTCCCGGAAGTGCTACTGTAGCTTTCCCTGGAGGGTAAGATTACACTTTTTATCAGCTGAGCACCTGAGGACGACGCCAAGAGAAAGCCTCACTTTACATCATGAGGGAGAAAACTAGGCTTTATCCCAGTCCTTAGCCTGGAGCAAACAGACAAACAAAATGTAATCAGAGTTTGCTCTCACCCCTGTGAACTCAGCTTCACTGGGAATAAGGGTTTGACAGACATCATCCCTTTTATTCCCTATTATTTACATTGTCCTCCTCCCTTTACAGCTGTCCACTGCACTCAATCTGAACAAGTGCTAAGATAACATTTTAGATACTGTGACTGTGCTTTGTCCCAGGTGTACCTTCAGGAATATAAAACTTTATAACAATATGGTAATAATAACATTCAGACTTGATTCTACTAAATTGTTTAATTTCATCCAACCCCTCATGAGATAAAGATATGCAGCCAAGGGCTGAGCTGTTTCCTCATTCACAGCCACTTGTATTCATCAGTGTCGAGACACTGGAGCCATTTTTCACCGACGGATGCTAAACAGCGGCTTGTTCCAACAACTCCCAGACGTATGCAGATAAAAACACCCCCGCTCCACACTTATCTCGCTCTGCTTGTTATGCCAATGTCATAGGACTTAGCTAAAGTAAAGGGCAAGTATTTTATGTTTGTGATCTATGACCAACCACCAAGAGCCATTTTTCTTTTGTTGCCATAGAATTTCCAATGTGAGGAAACAATAACGGCACAAATAATAATGGCATTAAGGATGGAAGCGGCGGTGACGATGGTGATGGTGGTGGTGGTGTGTGTACATGTGCTCCAGGGGGGTAACTTGCTCAGAAAACCTGTAGAATGTTAAGCAGACATTTGAGCAGGCCTTCCCAGCACAAACATACATACACTGGCTCATACACTCAGAGTAATACATTTGATAACGGGTTTCTCAACTCCTCCACACACACACAACCATGGCATCACAGCGGTGGGCTCTCCTGTGCTCTGAACATGTACTGACATAACACACACACACACACACGAACATACACAGATGATACTATGAGACTAAGAGGGGGAACTTGTCTCTAGAGTCTCATTTCACTGACCAATTAATCATGAAAGGAAGCACAAAGGAATCTAGCAGGCAAGGCTACACTGCAGGTTAATTCATGCTTAACAATACAGTACCTGTATGTGTAACACACAATTGTGTTTCCTCTCACAGTGTCTCCCCCAGCCTCATTCTCCATTTCAGTGTGATTACAGAGAGTATGAGGGAGAAGCGCTGCTAACCCAGGCTGTCTCAGGGGGACAGGGGGTGAGAAAGAGGGGGGACAGGGGATAAGAGAGGGGAGCCTGCTCTGACAGAAGGACAGGCAAGACGACAACATCGTTGTGTCACACATCTGAAATTCTATTTAGAGCCCTCGGCAGGATGGATCAGAATACCCTACTGTGCTGCTTACGATGGGTTCATCTCTCTCACACACACACACACACACACACACACACACACAACACACACACACACACCCACACACACACACACACACACACACACACACACACACACACACACACACACACACACACACACAATACCACCCTCTATCCCACTGTTAGCTTGCCTCTGAGGCTAAGCAGGGTTGGTCCTGGATGAGACCAGATGCTGCTGGAAGAGGTTTTGTAGGGCCAGTAGGGGGCACTCTTTCCTCTGGTCTAAAAAAATATCTCAATGCCCCAGGTCAGTGATTGGGGACATTGCCCTGTTTAGGGTGCTGTCTTTTTGGATGGGACGTTAAACGGGTATCCTGACTTTCTGTGGTCACTAAAGATCCCATGGCACTTATTGTAAGAGTAGGTGTGTTAACTCTGGTGTCCTGGCTAAATTCCCAATCTGGCCCTCATACCATCATGGTCACCTAATCATCTCCAGTTTACAATCGGCTCATTTATCCCCCTCCTCTCCCCTGTAACTATTCCTCAGGTCGTTGCTGTAAATGAGAATGTGTTCTCAGTCAACTTACATGGTAAAATCTGGGTAAAAAAATAAATACTCTTTACAACAATGCATTATTCACATGAGCCTGGGATCAACCCCGCCAGCAGAATCCCACAACTACWACTACTCATAACAATACACATCTCTGCCTGCCTGAATGGGAAAAATACAGTAATACCTGCTGTCAGCTGAACGTGATACTGCATACTGTTGGAGCCCGGCCGCTCAACCCATAACTATTTCCTCTATGCAGGACGTGATTTAAGACCAGCTTCAAACGACAGGCATCAATATCAATTACTGTTGCTAAAAGGTGTATTTAGGAAAGGGGAGAAAATATCTGATGTGCTACACACATTTACTTAGTTTACAGCCTGAGGTCTGACTGCAATCTCATTTAGCGAAAGTCTTGAGTCCTCACCCTCACTCACTTCACCCTGTGTGAAAATGTGCATCAGATATACGCTAAGCCTGGTGAGTGGTGACATGGCAGCTATGTGACCCGATCAGTAAAGGATGAATTGTTTCTTAACCCAGAGCAAGAAGACGTATCACTGGCCTCCTGGCTGGCTTAATGAAGATGGATGGTGGATGGATGGTGATGCAGCCAGTTGCCAAGGATCATGAGGCACCATGCCACTCTCCTGACTGCAGACGGGTGTCACAGAGCAGACCGTCCTTTCAACACGGTCCCTATCGTGTCATATTTAATTTCATTTTAACCATTTATTTATTATAGGAACTGATACCAAAACATTGACATATTGAATTTACAAGTCAGATGAATTGCACGATCACACCTTAGCTTGCGCTAATTTCCAGTGCTTGTCCTAAACGATCATTACACATGGCGGAGTGAATATACAAGCACCAGCCAAGTAAAGCATAAATATATTTATCTTATGATGTGCTGAGTGAGGAAGAGCTTGAGGCAGTGTTTCTAAACCCCTGACCACATGCAGCGAGATTCTACACAACTACTACTACTCATAACAATACACATCACCGCCTGCCKGAATGGGAAAAATACAGTAATACCTGCTGTCAGCTGAACGTGATACTGAAATGACCTGGCATACATGGGAGTACTGGGAGGACTGTCCTGCTGAACTCCCTCTGTGACACCTCTGGCTGCCTACTACACTGGGTGGTGTCGTGTTCACTACTATACCAATACCATGGGAAATTCCTGTATATTTAAGGAATATTTAAGTTTCAAATGTTATTAACAATGAATGTTATTCCAATGCCAATCCACAAAGGATTACTAGACTGCAGCGCTAGGCTAGCAGTACTGARAGCAGTACTGTTTACTTTTCAAAGACAGAGTTGGTTTTCAGGGTCATAGAAGATGAGAAGAAAGAGCAAGAGGAAATATTTCCCATTCCACTTCATTTTAGTGGAATTGTTTTGTCACATTGCTGACAGTGCTTGGAATGACCTGTCCATCTTCAGAGTCTGAGGCTAGGCAATATCTTTGTGTCTGTCTCTCTCCTCGGCTCGGAAAGCGGTTCTATGCCACACACAGAGACAGTGTTCCAAACAGCAGTCTTTTCTTCTCTTCTCTGGGAGTCCCTCAGGGCTCGTTCCACAAGGCAAATAATGTAATGTGCCACCACAGTGAACTATCTGGCCCCCCTCTGCTTCTCTCCCTTCCTCTCTCTCTCTCTCGCTCTCTCTCTCTCTCTCTGTCTAATGTCTACCAGACATGAGAGCCCATCTCTTCTCACCACAACACACACTCACATCAAGACACACCAGACAAACAACCACACACATAAAACAGAATGAGAAACCAACAAATCTCTTTGATTACTACAATTCTCTCCTTGAGAAGGCAAAGTGTTTCTTACTTTCTTTCTCAAGTGTGAAAGTATGAACTTCTACCACACAGAACATGTTAAACCGATGTACTATTTATAAAGCAAGGTTTTTCTTCCCATACCTTGATGCCTCAGGAGGTAAGGAGTTAAATTACTTTCCTAAATCCAATCACTATTAGGAAGGATGGGATAATTCAGACCTCAAGGGGCAGCTTGCCTTYTGATTCATGACAATTATTTCAATTAAGGGCAGATTAGCACCTGMGGGCAGACAGAGAGGTGGTTTGATTAACCCTGTACTATTACAGTCTCTTACCCATGTCTATTGTTTCACAGTCATTCCTGAGTTACAAGCACTACATGTTGTTTTAGGTAAGGTACATAAAAGCATCAATGATGTGCATAATGATATAGCTAATAATTGATCTACAAGCTGTTAGCAAAATCATACAAAATCTTTGTTCGACAAATATCCTTTATAATATTATAACCCCATCTCTCTGGCTCTTTCTGGCTTCCCATCTCAATATCTCTCTCTATCTCTCGCTCTCAGGAATTAGATATACTGGCATGACGACCACATAAATACAGACTGGGGAGCTAAGCGCTAGGATAGCAGACCACGTGTGAACGTTGTTCGTCACCCCCTGCCTGATTACGCCCGCTAAACCACTGCAGTGATCCTCCACTTCATCAGGGAAACAGATGAGATGTGTTTGTTGGCGCTGTCTGACTGATGGGCCCTGAGCCGCGTCCCCCGCTCAAATTATCTCCTGCTAATGACCACAGCCCAACTGGAAACGAGTCGATACAAAAAKCAACGAAGCGCACAAATTAATTTGCCTTTCCATTCATTTTCGAGGGCGAATCTGGGACGGGAGGGAAAGGAAGGGGGTGTTGTCGAACACAGTTTGCGAGSAGACTGATTACTCTGCACTTGTAAGCAGTGTGTGAAAAATGGTGCTACGACAAGGGCACGTTTCACAATTAATACATTTGGAGAGACGTCCTGAACTTTAGGGCTAAAACAAGCTGACTGACTGTCACATATGGKGAATGTGCAGAGACAACTGTGCAGAGACAACCTCTTTTTCACATAAAAGAATCTAGAACAAAACGTATTCACTTAACTATGTTAAGTTGAATGAACCACATTCTCAAAATAGCTTATTCCTTTGGGTAAGAGTAACAACGTYTTTCTCACAATGCATGACACAGTGCATAGAAACAAAACAAAGCCGTCCAAAGTCCGTCAAGTGCTAGAGAGCGGTCACTGCTTCTAATTAGGCATTGATTGTAAAACACAACTAAAATGCATTGTAGGAGGCCTGAGCCCAGAAGTACAGGTCAGTGCAACTTCATCCATCAGACCTGTCACACACCCCTCCCTCCCTCCTTCCCTACCAGGAGCAAGCAACACATGGAAACAACACATCATTAAAGGCGACAGGTACTTATTCGCTCTTAATTCAGCTCATACTGTTGGAGCCCGGCCGCTCAATCCATAACTATTTCCTCCTAGCGCAGGACGTGATTTAAGACCAGCTTCAAACGACAGGCATCAATATCAATTACTGTTGCTAAAAGGTGTATTTAGGAAAGGAGGAGGAAAATATCTGATGTGCTGCCACACATTTACTTAGTTTACAGCCTGAGGTCTGACTGCAATCTCATTTAGCGARAAGTCTTGAGTGCCTCACCCTCACTCACTTCACCCTGTGTGAAAATGTGCATCAGATATACGCTAAGCCTGGTGAGTGGTGACATGGCAGCTAATGTGACCCGATCAGTAAAGGATGAATTGTTTCTTAACCCAGAGCAAGAAGACGTATCACTGGCCTCCTGGCTGGCTTAATGAAGATGGATGGTGGATGGATGGTGATGCAGCCAGTTGCCAAGGATCATGAGGCACCATGCCACTCTCCTGACTGCAGACGGGTGTCACAGAGCAGACCGTCCTTTCAACACGGTCCCTATCGTGTCATATTTMATTTCATTTTAACCATTTATTTATCTATAGGAACTGATACCAAAACATTGACATATTGAATTTACAAGTCAGATGAATTGCACGATCACACCTTAGCTTGCGCTAATTTCCAGTGCTTGTCCCTAAACGATCATTACACATGGCGGAGTGAATATACAAGCACCAGCCAAGTAAATGCATAAATATATTTATCTTATGATGTGCTGAGTGAGGAAGAGCTTRAGGCAGTGTTTCTAAACCCCTGACCACATGCAGCGAGATTCTATATGTGCTTGTTTGAGTCCCCTGTCTTTAGGGGAATATTAGACTGTCATYATTAGTCTCTTTAAGTAGACTTAAAGGACTTCTGGGAACAAAACAAGCTCAACACTGAAATAACAATGTAGTCAGAGGGGGTGGATATTTTTCTACASGACAAATATAACTTGAGCTACACGGTTATTTTGTTTGTTGAATGTCTTGTGTGTTGCTTATATCCTAGGGAAAAGCGTCATCGCCACTTTGCCAGACCTTTTGCATAGCCACTAATGCGCAGTTTCACCGGTGATAAGCACATTATCTGATTTCCGCAAACGTACACTGTCAGCTTTAAACAAATATGACTGAGGAAGGGTTTTATCTAATGTACTGTCCTCACAGACAAACCAAACAATTATCTTCAGGTCTGTATGATTTCTCAAGTAAATTATCAATTGGTACAATCCTTCTGTCTGAACTTATGCACTAAGCTGTATCCCCTATATGCATAGCGTTAGAATAATACAGACAGCTGATGAACAAGCCAAACTATGTGTGAGATACATACCGATATTCCATCAACACACATAAGCCTTCTCTGTGCTGTGCAGTGCACTAATTTAAGGCAAGCCAGTCATGGCAGGATTCTTCACATTTCCACTGCACTCCAAGGCTAATTTAATAGAAGCTTTCCACTGCTCTCACACATACTGGAAGAGTCTCCTGGGTTATGGTTTATGGTGGCAGTAGCCTATATGCTGTATGAAGTAGCCTATGTGCTGTATGAAGTAGCCTATGTGCTGTATGAAGTAGCCTATATGCTGTATGAAGTAGCCTATATGCTGTATGAAGTAGCCTATGGCATTCGCCTATATATGAACCAGGAAACAGAGTAAAAAGCTGCTTCAAGCCAAATGTAATAAAGCTAGAAATAGATTGAAACCATTCTGCTTGTCAAATAAGCGTTCCAATGAACCACTGAACAAGAGCCTGTCATCTCCATTTAGCCATAGCATGTTAACACAACCGCATGGAGTCTCTAATGCTGTACCACTTAAGACACTACGACTCTACCCCCACAGACTACAATGGACCAGAGAGTCTATTTTGCGCTGTAACCTAGTCTATAGGAAATGTTGGGAGAGGCAGAGAAAATATTTATGATATATCTGACAGCAGCCAGAATGTGGGCTGGCAGTCCTGCAGGCAAACTAACTAGTTCCAACTCCAGCCCCTCTGATTATATTTTACAGATCTTGCTGCCAAGCCCAGATGCATTTCCCTTGCAAAGCAGCTCTCCACATAACACCCCAGATGAAAGACTGGGGCATGACAAGAAACACATTCAACGTCTCTCGCTTTCAGGCTCTCGCTTTGGTGGATTTGACATTTTCAATGTCAACTAAAAGCGTGCGTACACACACACCCACCCACAACCGTAGACACATACATACACAACATACAGTACACACTCAAACTCACACACAACCAGACACACAAACATACAGTATACTATGTTAAAATCAAGGTTTTTCCTCCTTGCTCCAACCAACATCATTATCTTCAAGAAATGCCAACCAAAAAATKATTGTCTTGTAAATTCACTTTAGATGGCTCTTTTCTGTATGCTTCAGAATCGTAATGAAGAACAGCTAAATATTCTGTCAATTTGGTTCTGGAGTGAGTGACAGCAATCTTTACAACTGGCCCTCTCGTGTCAGACACTACAGAGCATAATCATTCAATAGCCATTCACTCAAAGGACTCTTCAAATATCAAACCCTCTTCAAATGTCACTCATAGGAGCACTTGCATTTATAGAGAGGCCCTTCTCTATGTCTAATGCTACAGTTTGCACTGCACATAGATGCTATTTCAAAATCGATAGTTTCAAAGAAAATAAGCTTGTCTCTTTTGTGTTTATTTTGTACCAATGAGGTTTCAGCATCATGGCCTCKGTCATTTTTTTCTTATTCATCAGCAATCAAGCGTTAAGAAAGAACACTAACATATGGAAAAAGGAAAGAGGGGTTGGCACTTACTTGGGATATAAGTACACAGCTTTAGCGGTCTATGGCACTGCATCGCAGTGCAAGAGGCGTCACTACAGATCCGGGTTCGATCCCGGGCTGTATCACAACCGGTCGTGATCGGGAGTCCCAAAGGGCAGCGCACAATTTACCCAGCGTCGCCCTGGCTCATCGTGCTATAGCGACTCCTTGTGGTAGGCCGAGCGCCTGCAGGCTGAGCTCGGTCGTCAGTTGAACAGTGTTTCCCCCGACACATTGGTGCGGCTGGGTTCCGAGTTAAGCGGGCGGGTKTTAAGATTAAGCGTAGTTTGGCGGGTCATGTTTTGGAGGACGCATGACTCAACCTTTGCCTCCCAGCCCGTTGGGGGAGTTGCAGTGATGAGACAAGATCAAAATTGGTTGAGAAAAAGAGGGAACAAAAAAGACCCGCCAAAAAAGAAACACACAGCTTTAAGGAAACAAGCAGTTAGTATCCCAAGGCCAAACAGCAAGGGTTTGAATTTCAAACTGCTTTTAATTGCCATGTAACTACAGCTATTAGAACCCAGCCACCGCTTTGCCTTTTAACTGCCAATCTTCTTCCAAATGGTTAATTAATGTGGTAGTGTAGATGGCGTCGACATACACGGTCGACCCTGTTTCCAGCTCCTAGCCAACATATTTTATGTTGATATTTTGTACATTATTTGCTTAAAATGTTTCTTGTATTATTACCTACAGACGAAAATAACTTTTAGATATTAGATCGGCGGTCACTCAGCAGAAATTAAACCAGAAATGAAACTTCCCTGACCTTTGTTAGAACTTCCCGAGGCAGCTCCATTTATTCCAAGGGCTACACCAAAACGCGGACCCCGGAGTAGAGGAAGAAGAAGTGGGGCCCCCCATTTAACCACGACAAGGTTACCCAACACCCTAGACCAACTACAAGTTGCATACCTCCCCATCAGATTTTCAAAACATTCTATTTTTTATTTGAACCTTTATTTAAYTTCTTTGGGGTAGGGGGCAGTATTTTCACGTCCGGATGAAAAGCGTGCCCAGAGTAAACTGCCTGCTACTCAGGCCCAGATCCTAGGATATGCATATTATTAGTAGATTTGGATAGAAAACACTCTGAAGTTTCTAAAACTGTTTGAATGATGTCTGAGTATAACACAGAACTCATATGGCAGGCAAAAACCTGAGAAAAGTTCCAACCAGGAAGTGGGAAATCTGAGGTTTGTAGGTTTTCAATTCTTTGCTTATCCAAGATACAGTGGAAATGTATCTTGGATGTTGCACTTATGTTGCACTTCCTAAGGCTTATCTTGGATGTTGCACTCATGTTGCACTTCCTAAGGCTTCCACTAGATGTCAACAGTCTATAGAACCTTGTTTGATGCTTCTACTGTGAAGTGGGGCCGAATGAGAGGGGAATGAGTCAGAGGTCTGGCAGAATGCTTTGAGCTCGTGACGCTCGTTCACGTGAGAGCGAGCACTGTTCCATTTGCTTTTCTGAAGACAAAGGAATTCTCCGGGTTGGAACATTATTGAAGATTTATGTTAAAAACATCCTAAAGATTGATTCTATACATCGTTTGACATGTTTCTACGGACTGTAACGGGACTTTTCGTCCGTACTTTCCGCTGGACTTGCACGCGCGTCGTGAGTTTAGATTGTGTACTGAACGTGCGAACAACAAGGAGGAATTTGGACATAAATGATGGACATTATCGAACAAAACAAACATTTATTGTGGAACTGAGATTCCTAGGAGTGCATTCTGATGAAGATCATCAAAGGTAAGTGAATGTTTATAATGTTATTTCTGACTTCTGTTGACTGCACAACATGGCGGATATCTCTTTGGCTTGATTTGTCGTCTGAGCGCCGTACTCAGATTATTGCATGGTTTGCTTTTTCCGTAACGTTTTTTTGAAATCTGACACAGCGGAGGAGAAGTGGAGTGTAACATGAAGTCCTATGAGTGTAATCTGATGAAGATCATCAAAGGTTAGTGATTCATTTTATCTCTATTTCTGATTTTTGTGACTCCTCTCTTTGGCTGGAAAAATGGCAGTGTTTTTCTGTGACTTGGCTCTGACCTAACATAATCGTTTGGTTTGCTTTCGTCGTAAAGCCTTTTTGAAATCGGACACTGTGGCTGGATTTACAACAAGTGTATCTTTAAAATAGTGTAAAATGTTTGAGGAATTTTAATTATGGGATTTCAGTTGTTTTGAATTTGGCGCCCTGCAGTTTCACTGGCTGTTGACGAGGTGAGACGCTACCGTACCACATACCCTAGAGAGGTTAACCAGGTCAAGTCAGTCAAAACAAATTCTTATTTACAATGACGGCCTACCCCGGCCAAACCTGGACGACGCTGGGCCGCCCTACCCGACTCCCAATCACGGCCGGATGTGATACAAATGACGCCATCGCCATTGCACTGCACACTGCCCTATCCCACCTGGACAAGAGAAATGCCTATGTAAGAATGCTGTTCATCGACTACAGCTCAGCCTTCAACACCATAGTGCCCTCCAAGCTCATCACTAAGCTCAGGGCCCAGGATCTGAACCCCACCCTGTGCAACTGGATCCTAGACTTCCTGACGTGGGTGCATGCTCAGCCCCCTCCTGTACTCCTGTTCACCCCTGACTGCATGGTCATGAACATCTCCAACTCAATCATCAAGTTAGCTGATGACACGGCAGCGGTAGGCCTGATTACCAACAACAACGAGATCGCCTAAAGGGAGGAGGTGAGAGCCCTGATGGAGTTGTGCCAGGGAAATAACCACTCCCTCAATGTCAACAAATCAAAGGACATGATTGTGGACTACAGGAGACAGCAGAGAGAGCACGCCAGCATCCACATTGACAGGCTGCAGTGGAGAGGGTCAAAAGCTTCAAGTTCTTAGGCGTGCACATCACTGAGGACCTGAAATTGCCCCTCCATACCGACAGCGTGATGAAGAGGGCGCAACAGCGCCTCTTCAACCTCTAGAGGCTGATGAAATTTGTCTTGGCCCCTAAGACCCTCATGAACTTGTACAGATGTATCGAGAGCATTCTGTCAAGCTATATCTCCACCTGGTACRGCAACTGCATCGCCCGCAACCGCAGGGCTCTCCAGAGGGTGGTGCGGTCAGCCCACGCACCACCGGGGACACAATGCTTACCCTCCAAGACATCTACAGCACCCGGTGTCAAAGGAAGGCCGAGATCATCAAGGACCTCAGCCAAATGAGGCATAGCCTATTTAACCCGCTACCATGTAGAAGGCGGAGACAGTACAGGTGCATCAAAGCTGGGACCGAGAGACTGATAAACAGCTTCTATCTCCAGGCCATCAGACTTTTAAACAGTCATCACTAGCCGGCCTCCTCCCAGCACCCTGCCCTGAACCTTAGAGACTGCTGCCCTATGTACATAGTCATTGAACACTGGTCACTTTAATAATGTTTGCATACTGTTTTACCCACTTTATAGGTATATAATGTATTCTAGTCATGGCTAGGGCTGTGGCGGTCACAAAATTTCATCAGCTGGTGATTGTCAAGCAAATAACTGTCGGTCTCACATTAATTGTCCGTTAATTAACAATAATTAATAATTGAAATAATTGATTTAGCATCTCCTGGCTTCCACACATAGCTTACAAGTCACTGCTGCAGACCTTTGGAACATCTACATTTTAAAAAGTCTAATAAATCCATGTAATTTAGCCTACACCTTCACAATAAATCAATTATTTATTTTAGACAGGTTTAAAGAAACATGATATTATTTTATTTTTGTCTATTTCAGAAGAACATAATAGCATACTCGGAGTTGTCCTTATATTAGGTCCTGACCTGGCTWTGCCATATGGCTGTGGGCTACACTAGTTAATTTAGCAGACAAGATTTGGTTAGAATTCTG
This sequence comes from Salvelinus sp. IW2-2015, assembly GCF_002910315.2. Taxonomy (NCBI): domain Eukaryota; kingdom Metazoa; phylum Chordata; class Actinopteri; order Salmoniformes; family Salmonidae; genus Salvelinus; species Salvelinus sp. IW2-2015. The sequence continues at coordinate 42,879,973 of NC_036860.1, read as the reverse complement.
TGGCATTATTTGATAGTATGAACAAAGCTGAATAAAATAGAAACAATATTTTCTCCAAATGGCTATTCTGTGTTGAGCGGTTAACAAAGAAATAGGTACTCCTATATGCTTAATTTATAGTTATTCATGTATATGTAGTTGTTCTACAAACGGTGGGCTATATGTTGTTCCCTTCTCCCTGAGTGCTGCCTGCTCTGAAGCACCTCTCACTCAGTTGGCTCTCCATCACGTGATCGGGTCTTTCTCACAGGCTACAAGTGAAGACAGATACTTCGGGGACGCAACTGTGCACGTCCTTATCCAATTCTGAGGTGCATATTGAAGATATTGGAAGAAATGTCCACATTTACTTTTTGCCAGCCAAATAGATGAGTAGGCCTAACGAACAGCAAAAGCACTAGCCTATGTCAACCCCCCATAGTACAAAGCTTACCTATTTTATTCTGTTCCAGAAATAAAAATGTCACCATTGTCTGGGACAGTTGTGGGATGCGATAGATCCCAAATGGATACAACCACTAGCATTAAAAAAARGTTTTTACCCAATGAGGCTGATGCAACAGATGAGAACGTCTTAACATYATAAGCACAGAAATGTGAACACGGAAGTAGGCTATAAGCGCAAATGTTCCATTAGCGGGAAAACACCATTATYAAAAGTGACCRCAAATGTGATTATGCATGTAATGCTTTTATTATAACGGTGCATCTTTTTGTGGTGAAGATTGTATTCCCCAAACTTGAAACTCGTGCTGCTTATTTATGCCAGTTAGGCTCTACACCCCTTGTAAAGCCACTTAATGTGTTTCATTTTAAGAAGTTATTTGACCACTTTASTTGTGAGACAAACCTTATCAAAACATATAGGCCTATGGGCTAGGCTACATGAGGTGTGTGACTATGATTCAAAAAAGTCAGGGGGAAAAAATACATTGTTTCTTGCCTTACGCTGGGCATCATTCACAAGTGACAATATATAATTCATAAGTGATAGGCTAATATTGTCACCCATCAGACTATTCTTGATTTAATCTTGCCTTTACATACACTAAATAATATATGTGTGAAATTWGTTTTTATTTAGAATGGTTCATTTTCATGCCAACCTGGTAGGCTAAACTCCTGTTGTAAAGATAAGCAATGTGCTTAATGTTAGTTAAGTTGAGAAAATAATATAGYAGGCCTAGCCTATAGAAAGCTGATGGGATCCTCCTCTTTTTAATAGAGGCCATCACTCTGTTTTCTCACACAATTGCATAGCCTATAGAAATGTTGCGCAACATGAGCTCATGGGCTCTCATTAAGTGTTTGATTAGATTTTTGATTACATTTGCAGCAATGTCAGAGTGATTAGAGGGACAGTAGAGTGCTGAGTACCAGGCAGTTAGCAAGTTTGGTAGRCTACWAATGACCATCAGCAGCATCAGAGCTGGGAGAAGCCTAATTACTGTGACTAAACGGTCCCGTGGAATTTGACTGCCTTCTTGACCGCCGGTGTGGCGGTAATACAGTCACCGCAACAGCCCTAGTCATGGCTATATACACTAAGTGTACAAAACATTCAAAACACCTGCTCTTTCCATGACATAGACTGCCCAGGTGAATCCAGGTGAAAGTTATGATCCCTTATTGATGTCACTTGTTAAATCCACTTCAAATCAGTGTAGATGAAGGGGAGGAGACAGGTTAAAGCCTAGAGACAATTGAGACATGGATTGTGGATGTGTKCCATTCAGAGGTTGAATGGGAAAGACAAAATATTTAAGTGCCTTTGAACAAGGTATGGTAGTAGGTGTCGTCAGGCGCACCGGTTTGTCTCAAAAACTGCAACACTGATGGGTTTTTCACCCTCAACAGTTTCCCATGTGTATCAAGAATGGTCCACCACCCAAAGGACATCCAACCAACTTGACACAACTGTGGAAAACATGGAGTCAACATGGRCCAGCATTTATATTCCAGACTCTGTCATTGCTCGTTCTGATATTTCTCAATTTCTTTCTTTTTACTTTTTGTATTATGTGTGTATTGTTTTGTATAATAGGTATTACTGCACTGTTGGAGCTAGAGACACAAGCATTCTGCTGCACCTGCGATAACATCTGCAAATCTGTGTACGCGATCAATAAACTTTTATTCGATTTTAAATATCACCTATATGATGTATTTAGAATGTGATTCTAACCTTTAATCTGATTTGCTGAACAGAAGCAGAGCAGGTTGTCTATATCAGATCTTACTGTGGGAGGCCTCTTGTTCGGTTGTGTGTGTRATGTGAGTGTATGGGGGAATGATCAAGCAACAGGAGGCACTGAAATAGTCTGTGATGTGTAAAATTACATTTCAGCGACATATGCCACTTTATTTTGTGTAAGTGTGCTTCCTTGTGTGTGTGTGTAGTCATCCTCCAACCAACCCCCTCCTCTCGTTCACAATCTTGATCCAGTAAATACTCCCTAAGCTGATCCTCAGATACCTACAGGATACAGCCTAAGACAAGCTCTCAGCAAGCCTGTCTGTATCTAACAGCCAGTGACCAAATGCCCATGTTTATCATATGCATCTCTATGAGACCTGTATACGTATCTATGAGAGTCACACCACTGTCACTCTGGCCTCATCATCAACCTGCCAGGGGACATGCCTCGGCTGACAGACAGCAGGCAGAGAAGCTGAGATTTCACTGGAGAGAGAGATGAAGAATAGGGGAAGAGAAAGAGAGAAATAGAGAGAGAGAGAGAGAAATGATGATCATGATGAGTGAATGCAGATAACTGCATCAATGTTGACATGACTTAACGTGGCAACACGGTCTCAAGACTCCCAGTCAAAGCTATTAACACCTTTAAGTCYCCTCAACTGCAAATAGTTGACAACGTTCTTGGCTGTGCTTCCCCCTCATCAACAAGGAGAAACACACTGTATGCTGACTAGTTAAGYCTTGAAGCCAGTTCCAGTCATAAGTCAAGTGTTCCTTCTGATACATTCTGATRGATGTTCATTACACATCAAATAGATTCTGGGCTAGAGAGTAATGACCATAATATTGGACCACGTCCATGCAGTTTTAAAGTTGTTCTTAGAGCCAAGCTGAAACATTACTGGGATGTGTTAATTCACTTAGAAATCAATTATCTCAGCTCTGTTCAGAGTCTGGAAGGAGTCTTTTACCTAATTGGAGTCGAGACCCGAGATTGACGGTTTGGTTATTTGAACATTAAAACGCTGTAACCTCCAAATGACTTTCTGACAGYGAAACAACCCTTCACTGATCCACATCATTTGTAATTAATAGGGCTSCTTTTCCCCCTGAAAAGCACCTCAATCCAGTTTATTGATTTGTTTTGGTAGCACTCTACTCTCTTCATTTTATACAGACTGACAGGCACACTTGTTAGAACATGTTTGTGAACACACTAACCACGGTTTGATTTTCATATGGAAAATGTTTACTTGCCATGTACAGAGAGCAGAGACCGTGTGTGAATGTTTCTTTCAACAGAGCATATCATTAACAGATTTCTAGACATGACCTCGAGACCCTTCTGGTTCCACTTGAGGGCAAGTCGGTGAAAGCGAGCGAGAGAGAGAGAGAGAGAGAGGTGACGGATGGGCTCCAACAACGTTGACAATACTTAGCAGGTATAACACCTAGCAGTCTCCCCCTTACTGCCCCATATAACAACAATAATCATTCGTCATTCTTCTGTATTTATTATTTTTATTTCATCGTTGGGSGAAGAGCTCGTAAGCAAGCATTTCACAGTAAAGTCAAAACCTGTTATATTCGGTGCATGTGACCAATTCAATTTGATTTAAAAGCAGACAGTTCTATAGTATCTCTACCTTATATCAAGAAAGTCACAGAATTTTAAACAAAACAAAAAACAGCTATTCGGTGGGGGGGGAAAGACACTCATCTCTACAATTTCCATATCCCAAACAAATAGGCCTATACAATAGGTACCAAAATGTCTGATTGAGCCCCTTGTTTGGTTCGTTGAAGTCGTTGAAATTACAACTGGAAGCAGAGGCGTTTAATTATTCATTAGCAGCAGGAGCAGCTTTCTAATCAGGACTGTGGCAGAGTACAGCAGAGCTGAACAAGGCAGAGTACAGCAGAGCTGAACAAGGCAGAGTACACAGCAGAGCTGAAACAAGCAGAGTACAGCAGAGCTGAACAAGGCAGAGAGTACAGCAGAGCTGAACAAGGCAGAGTACAGCAGAGCTGAACAAGGCAGAGTACCAGTAAGAGTGAACAAAGGCAGAGTACAGTAGAGCTGAACAAGCAGAGTACAGTAGAGCTGAACAAGCAGAGTACAGCAGAGCTGAACAAGGCAGAGTACAGCAGAGCTGAACAAGCAAAGGCAGCAGCTGAACAAGGCAGAGTGCAGCAGAGCTGAACAAGGCAGAGTACAGCAGAGACTGAACAAGGCAGAGTACAGCAGAGCTGAACAAGGCAGAGTACAGTAGAGCTGAACAAGGCAGAGTACAGTAGAGCTGAACAAGGCAGAGTACAGCAGAGCTGAACAAAGCAGAGTACAGCAGAAGCTGAACAAGGCAGAGTACAGCAGAGACTGAACAAGGCAGAGTACAGCAGAGCTGAACAAAGCAGAGTACAGCAGAGCTGAACAAAGCAGAGTACAGTAGAGCTGAACAAGGCAGAGTACAGCAGAGCTGAACAAAGCAGAGTACAGCAGAGCTGAACAAGGCAGAGTACAGTAGAGTCGAACAAGGCAGAGTACAGCAGAGCTGAACAAGGCAGAGTACAGTAGAGCTGAACAATGCAAGAGTACAGCAGAGCTGAAACAAAGGCAGAGTACAGCAGAGCTGAACAAGGCAGAGTGCAAGCAGAGCTGAACAAAGCGAGTGCAGCAGAGCTGAACAAGGCAGAGTACAGCAGAGCTGAAACAAGGCAGAGTACAGCAGAGCTGAACAAGCAGAGTACAGCCAGAGCTGAACAAGCAGCAGAGCTAACAAGGCAGAGTCAGAGCTGAACAAGGCAGAGTACAGCAGAGCTGAACAAGGCAGAGTACAGCAGAGCTGAAACAAAGGCAGAGTACAGCAGAGCTGAACAAGGCAGAGTGCAGCAGAGCTGAACAAGGCAGAGTACAGCAGAGCTGAACAAGGCAGAGTACAGCAGAGCAGGCAAGGCTCTATAGCCCGTGTGAGCCACTGCTGTCAATTCCTCCTTCCCTCCCCTTCCGCAACCTCTTTCCACCTTCCCCATCCCCCTGCAGTGAGCTACTGGCCCTGGCCCCCCCACTCTGTAGGGGGAGGATTAGRGGAGAGCAATAATATTATGCATTACGCTCAGAACGCCCTGATGCAATCAATGCTCCATTTTACAGAAGTCCTTTCGGGGAGAGAGAGAAGAGAAAGAAGGGAGGAGAGGAGCTGTATGGCTGGCTGGGCAGGCGGCTGTGCACCACAACAGGCAGGCAGGCAGGCAATAGGCAGGCAGGTAGAGAGTCAGGCAGGCAGGTAGTGGGGGGGTGAGGTATTTTTGTATTGTAATTTTTAAAATGTAACCTTTATTTAACTAGGCAAGTCAGTTAAGAACAAATTCTTATTTACAATAACGGCCTACCCCGGCCAAACCCAGACGATGCTGGGCCAATTGTGCGCTGCCCTATGGGACTCCTAATCACGGCCGGATGTGTTACAGCCTGGAATCGAACCAGGGACTGTAGTGAAGCGTCTTGCACTGAAATGCAGTGCCTTAGACCGCTGCACAGCTCGGAAGCAATGGGTGGGGGGTATTTTAATGTAGGCCTTCAGACCATAGACCACACGTAATAAACTTCACTGACTACGCTACATGCACATCTATAATATTAACTTTATAGACTGTGTAGACGGTGGTATCACTTTCACTGCCCATGGACTCATGCCAAATGCCTGGAAGAATGTCAATTGCCTTGAGGGTATGGAACGAAACACCTTCCAATCTGTTCACTAATGGCACAAGATTGCCCAGGCTTGTTTTACATTTACTGCAGAGCTTAATAGAATATGAAACTGTATTAAATGACAAAGATATACTAAGTTTGAACATTAAAAAAAGGAATGCCCATGCAGTCATTAAAGGCCCAGCGCAGTCAAAAACGTGATTTTGCTGTGTTTTATTAATATTTCCACACTATGAGGTTGGAATAATACTGTGAAAAAGTTAACACGATGATGCCAATTTAGCGTAAGAGCTGTTTGAAAAGACCACCTGAAATTTCAGCCTGTTTTGGTGGGATTGAGTTTCGGCCTGTCTGGTGACATCAGTTAATATACCAGTAAGACCAATCTCTCTCTCTCGCTCTCACCCATACACTTTCATAACAATCAGATATACACTACCRTTCAAAAGTTTGGKGTCACTTAGAAATGTCCTTGTTTTTGAAAGAAACGCAAWTTTTTKGTCCATTAAAATCACATCAAATTGATCATAAATACAGTGTAGACATCGTTAATGTTGTAAATGACTATTGTAGCTGGAAACGGCAGATTTTTTATGGAATATCTACATAGGCGTACAGAGGCCCATTATCAGCAACCATCACTCCTGTGTTCCAATGGTACGTTGTGTTAGCTAATCCAAGTTGATCATTTTAAAAAGGCTAATTGATCATAAGAAAACCCTTTGGAAATTATGTTAGCACTGCTGAACACTGTTTAAAAAAGCAATAAAACTGGCCTTCTTTAGACTAGTTGAGTATCTGAAGCATCAGCATTTGTGGGTTCGATTACAGGCTCAAAATGGACAGAAACAAAGGACTTCCTTCTGAAACTCGTCAGTCTATTCTTGTTCTGAGAAATGAAGGCTATTCCATGTGAGAAATTGCCAAGAAACTGAAGATCTCGTACAACTCAGTGTACTACTCCCTTCACAGAACAGCACAAACTGGCTCTAACCAGAATAGAAAGAGGAGTGGGAGGCCCCGGTGCACAACTGAGCAAGAGGACAAGTACATTAGAGTGTCTAGTTTGAGAAACAGAAGCCTCACAAGTCCTCAACTGGCAGCTTCATTAAATAGTACCCGCAAAACAATCAATCAATATATTTATAAAGCCCTTCTTACATCAGTTGATGTCACAAAGTGCTGCACAGAAACCCAGCCTAAAACCCCAAACAGCAAGCAATGCAGGTGTAGAAGCACGGTGGCTAGGAAAAACTCCCTAGAAAGGCCAGAACCTAGGAAGAAACCTAGAGAGGACTCCCTAAAATTCCAGTCTCAACGTCAACAGTGAAGAGGCGACTCCGGGATGCTGGCCTTCTAGGCAGAGTTCCCCTGTCCAATGTATGTGTTATTTTGCCCATCTTAAACTTTTATTTTTATTGGCCAGTCTGAGATATGGCTTTTTCTTTGCAACTCTGCCTAGAAGGCCAGCATCCCGGAGTCGCCTCTTCACTGTTGACCTATTAATGCCCATGATTTTGGAATGAGATGTTCGACGAGCAGGTGTCCACATACTTTTGGTCATGTAGTGTATACAGTATATTTTAAGTCAAATCCACCCATAACAACATTCTACTTTGACGGTTGACCTGTGAGTCACACTGCTGTACACAGTGTTTGTTGTCTCTGTACATTTAACACTACAGCTCCAGTACAGATACAGCTCCAGTAGCAGGCAGTCAACACGTTTATGCTTGCTAATCTACCATGGCAGGCATGCAGCTTGTGAGACTGTAAACCTTACAGATAGCTATCGTTTCATCTCTGAGCTGTGCTAGCTTTGCATCCTGATGGAACGCTACTGTAGTAGCCAGCCACGGGTGTGCGCACGCGCACACACACACACACTCTCATGTTTAGATGGAACTGTAGCAGCGGAACACAAGCTCATGTTCTACCAATAACGCACGTTGAGATTAAAACTGAAAAAGACACTTCACTTCATTGACCTTCTGAATTACCTACGGTTATGACGGACTCACTAAAATAAAAATGGTACAAATCTTGTTTCAGTCGTCAAGATCTTATCAACATGTTCTTTAGCGGTAAAAATGCTAACAAATATTGAGTTAGTGGTTTAAAGAGAATGTGTGTGTGCATGGAAAGTGAGAGGGAGAGAGAGAAAGAGAGAGTGGGGAGAGATTAAAGTGTGTATACATAGTCTTTAATTAGATTACACGTGGCCATCCATGTCCAAGCCTCTTGACTAGATGAGGTACCTTAAGACATGATCCTGGGGTCGAAGGAAGGAGGGAAGGTGGAGGGAGGTAGTGAGTGAGGTGGAGGGAGGAAGTGTGGTTAGTAGAGGGTAATGTGGGTGTAGTAGTGGGTTGTTGCTTTAGGAGGTAGTGAGGGAGAGAGTGAGTGAGGTGGAGGGAGTTGAATATTGGTGAGTAAAGCTGACCTAGCCGATGTGAAATTCAATAAACTTCTCCTAAAAAGCCAGTTAAATGCACCTCACGCCTCCAAATGAAGCAGATTATAATGACATGGAAGACAGCTTCGTGAGTGTTCACACACAGCCTTTATAGTACGTAGAGGATCARAGGAGAAGCATTTAGGGAACGTTTCATGAGCTATGATTTAATGGACGAAATGAATGAAAAGCAGAGAGTGAGACGAGCTTGAAGCGGGAGACTAAGGGAAATGAGAGGATACAGCCGGCAAGCTTTTCATTCCACCAATAAATAAATGAAGATGTTTCTCAGGATTCGTACAAAGGAGGTAACCTAACCCCCACTAAAATGTCAGCTGTTCACTCCCTTACGGTTGGGGAAACGGTATCGGAGCATGAGGTCTAATACCAACAGGCTCAGAGCCAGTTTCTTTCTGTAAGCAAGATGGCGCCAACAGACACGGTCGCCCTGTTTCCAGCTCCYAGCTAACTTTGCAGATTTCTTTTGTTGTTGTGTTATTTCTTACATTATTTTCTAGGAACGTTTCTACAAGCATTTCGCCGCACCTGCGATAACATCTGCAAATCTGTGTACGCGACCAATAAACTTTGATTTGATTTATCTACAAGCCATCAGACTGCTGAACACTTGAACTGGACTGACCACCTGCATTGATTCTCCGCACGCACGCACGCACGCACGCACGCACGCACGCACGGACACACTTCCGGAAGTATTCATACCCCTTGACTTATTCCACATTTTGTTGTGTTACAGCCTGAATTCAAAATGGATTATATATATTATTTTCTCACCCATCTACATACAACACCTCATAAACACAAAGCGAAACAACCAGATAGACATACACTACTGTTCAAAAGTTTGGGTCACTTAGAAGTGTCCTTRTTTTTGAAAGAAAAGCACATTTTTTGTCCATTAAAATAACATAAAATTGATCAGAAATACAGTGTAGACATTGTTAATGTTGTAAATGACTATTGTAGCTGGAAACGGCAGATTTTTTATGGAATATCTACATAGGCCCATTTTCAGCAACCATCACTCATGTGTTCAATGACACGTTGTGTTAGCTCAGTCCAACAATCACAGGAAGAGTACTGTAAATAAGGAGCACATTCGGCCATGCAGCATGCTCTTCACAGACTTTGTGGCTATGTTATTTAATTGGAACCCTAACACAGCAGGCTCTGGTGCCTTCTCAAAATGAAAGAGAAAATCATACCTGCTTGCTCTTATTTTGTAGTACCTCATCTGTTCTTTTTGTTCTGTCAACCTTTCGGCATGTTATCTGTCAAGTCGGCTATGGGAGTAGTGTAACTTTTCCCACCTTGACTTAGTGCTAGTGCACCAATTGACGGACATCTGGAATCTATCTATTGGATTTCCTTGACTCTCCATCTGCCGGTGAAGCGCCTGGCTCGCCCTAGCTTTGATAGCTAACTCGGCCTGCACGCTTTACTTTTTTTTTTCCCGTCGGAAGGGCCCCAGCCATCAATCTGTAAGTCTCTGTTGTCTCTTTGCTTTGATCTGTGGTTATGTTTTAGCTGTGTTGTGTTAGCTGTGTTCTAGCTGGTCTCCAGTAATAGGGCTCTAGCTTGCCGACCATAACGGCTGCGGCTTGGAGTAATATATATTCATGCTATGTAATGTATTCTCAGAWGTTCTTTTTCCCCTGTTCAGAGAAATTTGCCATTGAAGTTACTTGCATTTTCACCCATAAATTAATGTGAAAGTACCAGGTTATATCCACTAGATGCCACTGTTCCTGCTTCTGCCACACACATTTATMATTTTTGCTGGTGTATTGTGTTTATGAAATATACTGAACAAAAATATAAACGCAACATGTAAAGTGTTGGTTCCATGTTTCATGAGGTGAAATAAAATATCCAAGAAATTRTCCATAYGCACAAAAAAACGGCACAAAAWACATTCACCTGACAGGTGTGGCATATCAAGAAGCTGATTAAACAGCATGATCATTACACAGGTGCACCTTGTGCTGGGGACAATAAAAGGCCACTAAAATGTGCAGTTTTGTCATACAACACAATACTACAGATGTCTCAAGTTTTGAGGGAGCGTGAAATTGGYATGCAGACTGCAGGAATGTCCACCACAGCTGTTGCCAGAGAATTGAAYGTTAATGGCCAACTTGGGTGCAATCAATTAGCTTAATTTCAAATTATCTTTCAACAAAATAATGTTGCAGGAATACTTATCTGTTTCTAACTACAGATTCAATTTCAGAACAATCTGAGGTCGTGGGTGTCAAGTCCTCTTTCTTGTGCTTTTTGAGGTGGAACGTGTGTTGTGTGTGTGTGTGTGTGTGTGTGTGTGTGTGTGTGTGTGTGTGTGTGTGTGTGTGTGTGTGTGTGTGTGTGTGTGTGTGTGTGTGTGTGTGGTGTGTGTGTGTTTGTGTGTTTTTGCCCAAAGGGGTCCGCAGTGAGGAAGCTGTAGTGCAGAGAGCTGCTGACAGACAGCCTGCAGGTAGCCGCCTGACTGTGTTGTAATAAGGCAGCACAAATCATGCACACAGAAACACGCACACATGCACGCACGCACACAAGTCACACACAGCAATAATGGACTGGAGAATTGAAAAACCACCGAAACACATGAGGGAAACAACAGAATACTAAACTTCAATTGTTGCAAGCTCGGTCATAATGTGTGTTTTTTAGAGGGAGCAAAAAGGGTAAWTCATATCACTGTGTGTTTATGTTAGTGTAAAAAAAACGACATCACAAAACAAGCCTGTGTGACTGTTGTAATGGCGTCTAAAAAAAACTTGAGGCGAGTGAGTGAGATGTGCTCATTCAGCTGCAATGATGTAGTTATCCTGAGTTTCTATTTTTCCCAGCAGAAGGTACATGAGCCAAAAAGCACATATTGAAAACAGTAGGCTTTTTGGAGCACAACCGTTCCCATTGTAAACACCCGCACACACACTCCCAAAACACACATATCTCCTCAAACGTGACCCATCACAAGTGTCCCCATTTAGTCCTGCAAACCCACAAAACGTCTCCGAGTCTCAATTMAATTACAGCACAAAACATGTCGCCAGCAAATCTCATCCCATTACAAAAAATAAAGTCTCATTACAAAGCCCTAATACAGGGACTCACTACACTCCCTAAATGTACCTAATGCATAATGTATCCAAGCCCCATGAACATAGCATTTATGTGATGAAATAAACAGCAACCATCCAAGATGCACTAAACCTTAAAAACAAAGGCAATGTGATGAATGACAGACCTAGATCAGAGACACACATACACATCTTCTGCAAGGTTTGACAACCTCACCATTTCAGCTAACCTTGTTAACAATTCACCGGCAGCAGACACTGAATTCATGCTTTTCAAATAAAGTGGCAGCACTGTCTTATTTACTGTCCCCTTCTCACCTCCTGCTTTCATCTTTGATATTGTGGGTGCAGAGACGGACTATCTATCTGGCATTTCGGGGAGATGTCAGATGGGCTGGTCCATTTTTAGCCCAGTAGACCTGTTTAACTTGGCTTTTTTGCGCAAAATTATAAATATCTGGCTAATAATGGGGGCCTTAAGGAAAAGAAAATGGGCCAGTGTGGAGGCCTTGAGAAAAAACATTAGCTGGTGTGGGGGCATCAAGGAAAGAAAATGGACCGGTGTGTTGCCAGGGCCCATATCAGGTCCCAGTCTGCCCGTCTGGGAGAAATTGAATCAGAGATGGTGTGTTTGAGTAAACATGTTTTACATGAGCCAACACAGAGAGTAGGGGGTTCATGCAATATATCATGGTTTAGAATGCACTGTAGCTTCCTAAATAACATTGTATAATGTCTAATACTATACTGTGGCTGCTTCGCGTGATGTATTGTTGTCTCTACCTTCTTGCCCTTTGTGCTGTTGTCTGTGCCCAATAATGTATGTACCATGTTTTGTGCTGCTACCATGTTGTGCTGCTTCCATGTCGTGTTGGTACCATGTTGTTGTCATGTTGTGTTACTACCATCCTGTGTTTTAATGTGTTGCTGCCATGTTATRTTGTCGTCTTAGGTCTCTCTTTATGTAGTGTTGTGGTGTCTCTCTTGTCTTGATGTGTGTTTGGTCCTATTTTTATTTTTATTTTTCTAATTCCAGCCCCCATCCGCGCAGGAGGCCTTTTGCCTTTTGGTAGGCCGACTTTGTAAATAAGAATTTGTTMKTAACTGACTTGCCTAGTWAAATAAAGGTTAAATAAATTGTTTTAATAAAAGCTGCATTTTGTTCTAGTATTTTTTTAAGGTCCTACTGTCATATCAAAATTACAATCAGAATCCAATCCAACCGTTGATCCTAAGGAATATGGGACCGGATGGATATGGTATGTGCTATGTCATTTTCAGCAATCTATCAAAAAGAGTAACTAGATAACTACATGTAACTCAAAAGCAATGAAAATAACCTCAGTGCAGGGTTGAGCTTGGAATAAAAAGGAGAGCGAGAGGGCATCAAAGGGGGGAAGCTCAAAGCTCCAGGTGGGAAACTCAACAGGGGCTTGTCCATGAACCGTGAGCCGTGTGTATATAACCTCCCCCCCTTCCCCACCCCACCCTCCCCCAGGCAGCCAGACATAACCCATTTGTATGCACTGTTCAACCAAGCAGGCTGGGGAAAAGGGTCTTGTTCTCGCAAGTGCAGAAAACAATCTGCTGAAATGCATCATCATGGGGGCAATTACACACAAAAGAAGGAGTGGTTCACCCCGAGTCTAGACAAGGCCCTACTTCAGGGATGCCATTTGACAATCAGCCTCGGCAAACATTTGTCTTTTTTTCTCCATTCCTCTCCATCCCTTTCTCCAAGGCCCATCAGACAACTGATAATGAAAAATGGYCTGGTCTCCAGGAGATGGTGACATTCAGACCTATGGAATGTATTATTATAAACCAACTTAGGCAAGCCAATTATATTTACAGTCTGTGCTAATGCAGCCAGTTAAGATGTGGCAGCATTATATATTTTCTCCCAGCTGAGGAGTGCAGTAACGAGTGTCTGAGAGATATACATTTTAGAAGCTGATGCAACACCCATTACTCCAGTGTTCTTTACCAGCTCTGGTTGTGGCATAAGATGGCTGCRAAATCTGCTTGAGGAAAACAGTTTGTTGTTTTACATTTACTCAGACAATGTTTTTGCCTTGCTAGCGACATACGCTGCTGGAGGAAATTCGAGTTCACTTCTGTAGCTGCCTTTCATATAGTCCGTTTCATCTCCAGTAGTATCCAGTCTTTTGGAATACATTGTCTGTCTGAAAACTAATACATTCAGCAGTGGGGCCTTGCTGGTCTAGGTCCTGACATACTCTCTGCTTGTGTTGTGACTGTTTGCCATGTTGCCAGGTTGGCTGAGCCTTATGCAGCAGGGAGAGGAAAGGTTGCATTCTGTTGGTATACTATGTTTTTGTGCAAGAAAAAAACGAAATGGCAACCTTGACATTTAGTTGAAATGCTCAGCAAAGATAAGCGACCTCATGAATTGAAAGGAGCACTTTTCTATTTGGTGGAGTATTCTACTGAAAATACTTGGGATGACTTGAATGCAAAGGCATAGAATGGTTTCTGTCTCGTCTTCATCTTGTACATGAACTGAACTGACTTTACTTGAAGGTTATTGTAAGAAACATACTGTACCTATTCCATCTGCATAAATCCAAAACACCTCAGCTCTGTGTAGGCTAGATGCTAAGTGAATGACACATCCATTATCGAAACATTTCGAATGGCCTTCAAAATATAACTAAAAGGCCTTTTAAAGCTAGACACTGCTCCAAAGACCCAGACTATCTCTATAGCCACTGAGCTCTTTAGGGTTCATTTCAATGGGCCTAGCAAAATATATAGTGTGGATTCAACTCTAACATCTTAGCGTTTTCAATTAAAAACAACAAAAAGCATCAAGGTGTGTCTGCCAACAGCTGCTGGAAGAGTAGAGGAGGGGGAATCTGCACTACAGAAACGGACTGGCCATAGTGCAGTTCTGGAAAATACCCGATGGGCTGATCCAACTTTAACCCAGTGGGCTGTTCAAAAAATTTGCCGCTGTGTTAGAAATGCCAAGGCCGATTTCTGATCTCAGTCCGTCCCTGGGCACTATAACGGAGATTGCAGCTCTATCTGATCACCAGCCGGGGTCTTGGCCTCCCCCTACAACCCTCCAGTCATGAGCTGTTCCTTCCCAGTGCATTAAAACATGAGTGCAAACATTGACTGTGGTTAACTACCATTTGTAATGAGCTGTTCCTTCCCAGTGCATTAAAACATGAGTGCAAACATTGACTGTGGTTAACTACAATTGTAATGGCGCTGGAGAGGATGGCTACCGTTTAATTGGCTCTTAACCAAAAGTGCTATTTTGTTTGTTTTTTCACATTATAACTTATTTTGTACATAATGTTGCTGCTACCGTCTCTTATGACTGGAAAGAGCTTCKGGACATCAGAACAGCGATTACTCACCTTGAATTGGACAAATAATTTTTCTTTAATGAGTCAGACGAGAGGGATTTACTCCAGACACAGGCCCTCATCCCCGTCATTTGCAGGAGAAAGARACGGAGGTTTCGCGGAAGGAGAACGGGGGTGCCTTGTGAGGATCCGCTGACGAATGACTAATCTGTGTTTGCCATCGGTCCTATTGGCCAACGTACAATCACTGGAAAATAAATTGGACGAACTAAAAGCACGTATATCCTACCAACGGGACATTTAAAATTGTAATAGCTTATGTTTTGTCGTGGCTGAACGACGACATTAATAACATACAGCTGGCGGGTTATACAGTGTATCGGCAGGATGGAACAGCAGCCTCTGGTAAGACAAAGGGTGACGGTCTATGTATTTTTCTAAACAACAGCTGGTGCACGATATCTAAGGAAGTCTCAAGGTTTTGCTGACCTGAGGTAGAGTATCTCATTATAAGCTATAGACCACACTATCTACCATAAGCAAAYAGGAAAACGCTCATCCAGAGGTGGCGATCCTCGTGGCCGGGGACTTTAATGCAGGGAATCTTAAATCAGTTTTACCTAATTTCTACCAGCATATTAAATGTGCAACCAGAGGGAAAAAAAACTCTAGACCACCTTTACTCCACACACAGAGACGTGTACAAAGCTCTTCCTCGCCCTCCATTTGGCAAATCTGACCATAATTCTAGCCTCCTGATTCCTGCGTACAAGCAAAAATTAAAGCAGGACGCACCAGTGACTCTGTCAATAAAAAAGTGGTCAGATGAAGCAGTTGCTATGCTACAGGACTGTTTTGCTAGCACAGACTGGAATATGTTCCGGGATTCTTCCGATGGCATTGAGGAGTACACCACATCAGTCACTGGCTTCATCAATAAGTGCATCGATGACATCATCCCCACAGTGACTGTACGTACATACCCCAACCAGAAGCCATGGATTACAGGCAACATCCTCACTGAGCTAAAGGGTAGAGCTGCCGCTTTCAAGGAGAGGGACTCTAACACAGAAGCTTATAAGAAATCCCACTATACCCGCCAACAAACCACCAAACAGGCAAAGCGTCAATACAGGACTAAGCTCGAATCGTACTAAAAATCTGATGTGGCAGGGCTTGCAAACTATTACAGATTATAAAGGGAAGCACAGCCGAGAGCTGCCCAGTGACACGAGCCTACCAGACGAGCTAAATTACTTCTATGCTCGCTTCGAGGCTAGTAACACCGAAACATGCATGAGAGTAGGGCTAGACAATATGACCAAACTATAATATCAGTCTTTTTTATTTTTTTATTGGACGGTATGACGGTCTTTTTAGTTTTTTAATAATAAAAGTTCTACATTTGCTTTATGAGTAGTGAGTGATCCTAGGGTGGCAACACATACATTCTAAGTGATTTCAAATGAGTCTCTCTTCATTCTGATTGTTTTATACTGTTCAATTCAACTTCAACCAAAACAAGTTTCAGCACTTTTATCATTTCTGCATTTCCTGCACTCAATTGCGGTGGTGGAAAAAGTACCCAATTGTCATACTTGAGTAAAAGTAAAAGATACGTTAACAGACAATTACTCAAGTAAATGCGAAAGTCAGCCAGTAAAATACTAAAAACTCAGCTTTTTCAGGACCCTGTCTTTCAAAGATAATTCGTAAAATACAAATAACTTCACAGATCTTCATTGTAAAGGGTTTAAACACTGTTTCCCATGCTTGTTCAATGAACCATAAACAATTAATGAACATGCACCTGTGGAACGGTCGTTAAGACACTAACAGCTTACAGAAGGTAGGCAATTAAGGTCACAGTTATGAAAATTTATGACACTAAAAGAGACCTTTCTACTGACTCCAAAAAACACCAAGAGAAAGATGCCCAGGGTCCCTGCTCATCTGCGTGAACGTGCCTTAGGCATGCTGCAAGGAGGCATGAGGACTGCAGATGTGGTCAGGGCAATAAATTGCAATGTCCATACTGTGAGACGCCTAAGAAAGTGCTACAGGGAGACAGGACAGACAGCTCATCGTCCTCGCAGTGGCAGACCACATGTAACAACACCTGCACAGGATCGGTACATCCGAACATCACACCTGCGGGATAAGTACATGATGGCAACAATAACTGCCCGAGTTACACTAGGAATGCACAATCCCTCCATCAGTGCTCAGACTGTCCGCATATAGGCTGAGAGAGGATGGACTGAGGGCTTGTAGCACTGTTGTAAGGTAGGTCCTCACCAGACATCACTGGCAACAACGTCACCTATGGGCACAAACCCACCGTCGCTGGACCAGACAGGACTAGCAAAAAGTGCTCTTCACTGACGAGTCACGGTTTTGTCTCACCAGGGGTGATGGTCGGATTCGCGTTTATCGTCGAAAGAATGAGCGTTACACCGAGGCCTGTACTCTGGAGAGGGATCGATTTGGAGGTGGAGGGTCTGTCATGGTCTGGGGCGGTGTGTCAMAGCATCATCGGACTGAGCTTGTTGTCATTGCAGGCAATCTCAACGCTGTGCGTTACAGGGAAGACATCCTCCTCCCTCAACACTAAGGTAACCAGCCTAAATGACTACCGGTCCGTAGCACTCACGTCTGTAACCACAAAGTGCTTTGAAAGGCTGGTCATTGCTCACATCAACCCTATTATCCCAGAAACCCTAGACCCACTCCAATTTGCATACTGCCCCAACAGATCCACAGATGATGCAATCTCTTTTGCACTCCACTCTGCCCTTTCACACCTGGACAAAAGGAACACCTATGTGAGAATGCTCTTCATTGACTACAGCTCAGCGTTCAACACCATAGTGCCCTAAAAGCTCATCACTAGGCTGACCCTGGGACTAAACACCTCCCTCTGCAACTGGATCCTGGACATCCTGACAGGCTACCCCCAGGTGGTAAGGGTAGGTAACAACACATCCGCCACGCTGATCCTCAACACGAGGGCCCCTCAGGGGTGCGTGCTCAGTCCCCTCCTGTACTCCCTGTTTACTCATGACTGCACGGCCAGGCACGACTCCAACACCATCATTAAGTTTGTCGATGACAACAGTGGTAGGCCTGATTACGACAACGACGAGACAGCCTATAGGGAGGAGACCTGACCATGTGGTGCAAGGACAACAACCTCTCCCTCAACGTGATCAAGACAAAGGAGATGATTGTGGACTACAGGAAAAGGAGGACCGAGCACACCCCCATTCTCATCAACGGAGCTGTAGTGGAGCAGGTTGAGAGCTTCAAGTTCCTTGGCGTTCACATCACCAACAAACTAACATGGTCCAAGCATACCAAGACCGTCGTGATGAGGGCACGACAAAACCTATTCCCCCTCAGGAGACCTGAAAAGATTTGGCATGGGTCCTCACATCCTCAAAAGGTTCTACAGCTGCACCATCGAGAGCATCCTGACGGGTTGCATCACTCCTTGGTATGGCAACTGCTCRGCCTCCGACCACAAGGCACTACAGAGGGTAGTGCGTACGGCCCAGTACATCACTGGGGCCAAGCTTCCTGCCATCCAGGACCTCTATWCCAGGCGGTGTCAGAGGAMGGCCCTAAAAATTGTCAATGACTCCAGCCACCCTAGTCATGGACTGTTCTCTCTGCTACCTACATTGCAATGTAACAGTATAGCTTCCGTCCCTTTCCTCGCCCCTACCTCGAACCAGGGATCTCTCCTCGAACCAGGGATCTCTGCACACATAGACAACAGCCACCCTCGAAGCATTGTTACCCATCTCTCCACAAAAGCCCTTGCAGAGCAAGGGGAACAACTACTTCAAGGTCTCAGAGCGAGTGACGTCACCGATTGAAACGCTATTAGCGCGCACCCCGCTAACTAGCTAGCCATTTCACGGTTACACTTGCTCTAGTTCCTCAACGCCACACTTTGAGTCATAAAAGTGCATTGAAATTACTTAGGAACTATGCACACTTTGCAGAGGTTAGTCCACTCACTCAAACCCTTGTAAAAAACAAAATCTTATTTTCAAGTTAGCATACATTTTCCAGGAATATTATTTTGGTGTTACCAAATGTATCCAGAGTATTTTCAGATTACGTTATCAACAAAAGTAAATTGTKTAATGTTTGGATTCAGTCGTGTGTCAGGTGAACTGTTGTGTCCTCACCTTTGGTCTAATCATTTTCCCACTATCTTCAAACTGTTCCCTTTCAATTGCTACCATGGTTATACATATGCATTTCATATTTCTTCTGTAAGAAACATTTAACCCTATCCATAGAGGCAAATTCCCACAAGTGTAAAGGGTTAATATATATCATACATCATTCTGTGACAGGTTAAAAATGCAKCTAAAGGAATATCTGTCGTAACTGCAAGGAGAGAAAAATGCAGCTTAGGAAGGTGGCAAATTAATTGAAGGCTTGAAAAAGTGGTAATTGTCACAAGAGGGACATATCTGGCAGCGTGCCATCGTCAAGTACAAGAAGACACGGGCGTGTTGACAGCATCTCTCAAGAYTTTTTCTCTTTGAAACTAGCAGCTGCATCCATCCACTCAAACACAATATACATTGTAAGCTCGCTTGATACTTGTGTGTCTTCATTCTTGGAATTGACGTTTCTGTAGAAACACAGCAGACCAACCAACCAACCAATGTCGATACATTCATTTTCACATTCTTCTCCACAATGAAGTGCTAAACAATTYCCCCCATACCTGCTCTCTCTCAGACCCTCTATCAGACACCCTCTATCAACAGTTTCTAGGAAAATCCATTGTTTGAATTCTGGAAGCCAGACAGTTATACTTAAATACACCATTCATCTTATAGGCTACATTTGAGATAAGTGGGGATGCCTGTTTGTTGCCATGAGTATCTCAATCCATTCCTCTCAACAGGAGATTGAGATCCATCTATTCTAAGCTTTCCGTAAATGTCAATAGCCATTAAAACCTCTTAATAATATGTTAATCATAATATCGTATTTTCCATTTGAGCCTTTCACAGTTTGTTGTTGACCTTAAAACAGTTCTGTAATATTGAGTAAGTTACAAGTACTGTATACAACATGTCAATAAACTATGCCATTCACAACACACACCAATCTGATGGAGAGAGCTCACTCACCAGTAGTGACAATAGTATCACAGCCTACTGCCTTGAGTCCACTGCATGAACATGACCATCCTGATCCCCACTGTCCTGCCACCTGTAAATGCTCAAGCAGTACCAAGTCACTGGAGTTATTCTGACCCTCAAGTCTTTCAGGAGAAATGTTTGGCATTTTGTGTGCGTAAAAAAAACTAAGAGTTATAAAGTAGGAATCAGCTCACAGGGACTTGGCAGTATTTGTTGCAACAGCACAGTGAGTGATGGCTTTGAAGATAATTGAACGTGTAAAACCCCAACGGGAAAGCGATAGGTCTCTTGCTAAACTAAATGCTGATTCCATTGACATTGTTTTCTACTCAATCAAGCAAGTATAAAATAAATTCCATGCTAGACCTATAGCCACATGTTCTGATTTCAATGACACATAACTGAAAAAGAGCATGAGCATATACACTGACCAAAAATATAAATGCAACATGTATAAAGTGTTGGTCCCATGTTTCATGAGCTGAAATAAAAGATCCTAAAAATTGTCTATACGCGCAAAAAGCTTATTTCTCTCAAATTGTGTGCACAAATGTGTTTATATCCCTGTCAGTTCTCCTTTGCCAAGATAATCCATCCACCTGACAGGTGTGGCATATCAAGAAGCTGATTAAACAGCATGATCATTACACGGGTGCACCTTGTGCTGGGGACAATAAAAGGCCACTCTAAAATGTGCCGTTTTGTCACACAACACAATGTCACAGATGTCAAGTTGAGGRAGCGTGCAATTGGCATGCTGACAGMAGGAATGTTCACCAGAGCTGTTGCCATATCATTTATTGTTCATTTCTCTAAGCCTTCTCCAACATTGTTTTAGAGAATTTGGCAGTACGTCCTACTGGCCTCACAACCGCAGATCACGTGTATGGCGTCGTGTGGATGAGCGGTTTACTGATGGGCAAACATAAGCTATGGACAACAAATTAACACAATTCCATTTTAATCGATGGCAATTTGAATTCACAGAGATACCGTGACGAAATTCTGAGGCCCATTGTCGTGCCATTCATCCGCCACCATCACCTCATGTTTCAGCATGATAATGCACARCCCCATGTCACAATAACTGGAAGCTGAAAATGTCTCAGTTCCTAGTGGCCTGCATACTCACCAGGCATGTCATCCATTAAGCATGTTTGAGATGCTGACGTACACGTCAATCCAGAGCGTGTTCCAGTTCCCGCCAATATCCAGTAACTTCGCAGAGCCATTGATGAGGAGTGGGACAACATTTCCCAGGCCACAATCAACAGCCTGATCAACTCTATGCGAAGGAGATGTGTCACGCTGCATGAGGCAAATGGTGGTCACACCAGATACTGACTGATTTTATGATCCAGGCCCCTACCTTTTTATTAAAGGTATCTGTGTCCAACAGATGCATATCTGTATTCCCAGTCATGTGAAATCCATAGATTAGGTTCTAATTCATTTATTTCAATTGACTGATTTCCTTACATGAACTGTAACTCAGTAAAATAGTTGAAATTGTTGCTTATAAATTGTTGATTATCCAGCATTGGGATGTTRTTTATATTTTTGTTCAGTATATATTCTCCTTCAATTATTCAGTACTATAGGTTACACTGATTGCTTTTTACCCCTTACAATAATACTCTGTGCTAAATGGGAAAACTCAAATGAGGCGCTGGAGAAGGACATTAGCCCAAAGTCTTCATTGAGAGAAAGGGCTGTGAATTTCACCTCACAATCGATTTCCTTTGATTGTACAGGGCCTATTGGTCTTGACCAAATGAAGCTTAGCGTGTGTGTTCGGATGAAAAGCCTACAACACAATGAACAAGTAATGTGGTTTTACAGCGTCAGTTGGCGGTGCAGTCATTGAGTAATATTGAATTGGGGTGGGGAAAGAAGAGAAGGGAACGATTACACTGCAGTTTAGTGCAGTGGGATCAGGGTTTTTGAGAAATTATGAAATGATTAAGCTCTATCTCTGAGTGTTCGTTGTTATACACAACTGCTAGCTCAAGCCTCCTCCCTTTTCCTCTCTCAATAGGCACGAGGCAGCAGGCTTAATAGAACGCCTTACGCCTGCCTCAGATAGTTCACTTGTAAAGGACAGCTGCTGCAGCTGTATGTGCAGGTGGAACATCTTGATTTCAATGGTCTGGTTCAATGAATGAGAACAGAACACCTTTCTGAAAGCATTTGAGACTAGAGAGCTGCCTTTGCATATTGATGCTGTGCAATTCCCTCTCAAATTGAAACCAAAAAGGCTTTTGTGTGGGGAGAAAAACATGACTCTGTAGGGAATGTAGGCTATGCACCGACACAACAAAGAATGAATGGGGAACTGTGGGGATACATAGTGACTGAGTGGTATTGAGAAGTAACTTCTCCAGTAAAGTATTAAGGTAGAATACTATCAGTAATGTCTCTCCTGTGTAGACAAATTATTTACCCTGCACTTATACAAAGCCCACTGGAGAAAGAGTGCAACGCTATCGGGTCGTTCCATTTGATTTCAATCACTTTTTGACCGCACCCCTTTTGATTTGAACATAAAACACCATACATATTTGCCCATGGGAGAAGTGGAGAGCGCTCAACCAACGTGAGTCAAGGTGCACCCAAAAAATGTAATCATTGAAAAAGGAAAAGATTCTGATGAAGCCCATTGAAAGCGGAAACTTTAATCTTTTAACCATGCTTAAATAAAACAATGCATTTTTAATGGTGAGGGAGCGTTGCGCCTTTTCCCATGGTAGTGGTCAGAAAGTGGCATTTTAGATCAAAATGCCAAAACATTCAGGAGATAGAGGTGCTCAAAGTTGACATATTTTGCATACCTCACCCTACCATGAGACATCCATGTCTTCATCATTGGAAAAGATTAACGGTTGAGTTTGATATAATTTAAAGCTTTCACAAAGGGTTGTCAGACTAAATGGTTTTATTTTTTTAGCCTTTAACGTTAATTATCTTAAAACATGTAAACTCCCCCCAAAAACRTTTTTGCATATGTTGCATATTAGACCATAATTTACATAATTTGAGGTGTTTATGTTGTGCCACCATCAGTTGATACACAGCATACTCTTGAATAGAGGGTGGGTGTCATTTCAAATCATAGAATTTACCTATCCCTTCAAACCACCGCAATTTAGCTGGAACACCATTGAAATTTWGTTGAACTTTTTACTACAGAATACTACCACAAAAATGGCCRCCGGTACACACACCGTCGAATGACAACAAATGGGAATGTGTATTCTATTATCTATATATCTCAATTACTTCAATAGGTTTCCTATGAAAGATTGACAGCATAATTTAAAACAATTGACAATCCCATTCAAGTCAACATTCTCTGATGTGTGGACCTCCATCCATCTTTGTGGTACAATWTGAAGGTTGACATTTCAATTGTATTCCCATTTTAGTACATTTATCAGCCAAAACATGACACCCACCCTGTATTTAAGAGTATGCAGTGTCTCAACCGATGGCGGGCACAACACAAACCCCTTCAGATGATGTGAAATAGGTTCTAAGCTACAACATACACTACCGTTCAAAAGTTTGGGGTCACTTAGAAATGTCCKTGTTTTTGAAAGAAATGCAAATTTTTTGTCCATTAAAATAACATCAAATTGATTAGAAATACAGTGTAGACATTGTTAATGTTGTAAATGACTGTTGTAGCTGGAAATGGCACATTTTTTATGGAATATCTACATAGGCGTACAGAGACCCATTGTCAGCAACCATCCCTGCTGTTTTCCAGTGGCACGTTGTGTTAGCTAATCAGATTTTAGCATTTTAAAAGGCTAATTGATCATTAGAAAACCCTTTTGCAAGTATGTTAGCACAGCTGAAAACTGTTGTCCTGATTAAAGAAACAATAAAACTGGCCTTCTTTAGACTAGTTGAGTATCTGGAGCGTCAGCATTTGTGGGTTCGATTACAGGCTCAAAATTGACAGAAACAAAGAGCTTTCTTCTGAAACTTGTCAGTCTATTCTTGTTCTGAGAAATGAAGGCTATTCCATGTGAGAAATTGCCAAGAAACAGAACATCTCGTACAACGCTGTGTACTACTCCCTTCACAGAACAGCGCAAACTGGCTCTAACCAGAATAGAAAGAGGAGTGAGAGACACGCATGAGCATAGAAAGATATCCAAAAGAATGGAAGAAGCGGGGCTTAGCAAAAATAATACATATGATGAATGGAAATAGGCCTCCACACGATATACTGTATGTTCCCCAGTGCAATTATTCCTGAACCACAAACGTTTCAACTTCAGAATTCATCACGTGTATGAGACGCTGGGATCATAGGCCTATCAAAACCAAAACACATTTTCTGATGGGCGAATAATTGTTGCAGGTCATCTCCACTCAGAGGCAACATTCTAATGTCTACTGAAAGTAAGAACTGCATATCATATTTAAGTCTTCTCCTGAAATTTAAATGGCACAACAAATAAGCAAATAATAAGGAAATCAGTCAATTGAAATTAATTCATTAGGCCCTAATCTATGGATTTCACATGACTAAGATTACAGATATGCATCTGTTGGTCACAAATACCTTTAAAAAAAGTTAGGGGCGTGGATCAGAAAACCAGTCAGTATCTGGTGTGACCCCCATTTGTCTCATGCAGCGCGACATCTCCTTCGCAGAAAGTTGATCAGGCTGTTGATTGTGGCCTGTGGAATGTTGTCCCACTCCTCTTCAAAGGCTATGCGAAGTTTCTGGATATTGGCGGGAACTGGAACACTCTGTTGATCCAGAGCATCCCAAACATGCTCAATGGGTGATGTCTGGTGAGTATGCAAGCCATGGAAGAACAGGGACATTTTCAGCTTCCAGGAATTGTGTACAGATCCTTGCGAAATGGGGCCTGCATTATCATGCTGAAACATGAGGTGATGGCGGCGGATGAATGGCACAACAATGGGCATCAGGATCTCATCACAGTTTCTCCGTGCATTCAAATTGCCATCGATAAAATGCAATTTTGTTCTTTATCCATAGCTTATGCCTGCCCATACCATAACCCCACCACCACCATGGGGCTCTCTGTTCACAACGTTGACATCAGCAAACCGCTCGCCCACACAACGCCATACACGCTGTCTGCCATCTGCCCAGTAAAGTTGAAACCGGGATTCATCTATGAAGAGCACACTTCTCCAGCGTGCCAGTGGCCATCAAAGGTAAGTATTTGCCCACTGAAGAAGTCGGTTACAAATCCGAACTGCTGTCAGGTCAAGACCCTGGTGAGGATGACAAGCACGTAGATGAGCTTCCCTGAGACGGTTTCTGACAGATTGTGCAGAAATTCTTCAGTTGTGCAAACCCATAGTTTCATCAGCTCTCCAGGTGGTTGGTTTCGACAATACCGCAGGTGATGAAGCCGGATGTGGAGGTCCTGGGCTGGCATGGTTACACGTTGTCTGTGGTTGTGAGGCCAGTTGGACATACTGCCAAGTTATCTTAAATGACATTGGAGTGGGATATGGTAAAGAAATTAACATAAAATTATTTGGCAACAGCTCTGGTGAACATTCCTGCAGTCAGCATGCCAATTGCACGCTACCTCAGAACTTGAGATATGTGGCATTGTGTTGTGTGACAAAACTGCACATTTTAGAGTGGCCTTTTATTGTCCCCAGCACAAGATGCACCTGTGTAATGATCATGCCGTTTAATCAGCTTCTTGATATTCCACACCTGTCAGATGGATGGATTATTTTGGCAAAGGAGAAATGCTCACTAACAGGGATGTAAATAACAAATTTGTGCACACAATTTGAGAGAAATAAGCTTTTTGCACATATGGAACATTCCTGGGATTTTTTATTTCAGCTCATGAAACGTGGGACCAACACTTTACATGTTGCATTTATATTTTTGTTCAGTGTAGCTTTAGATCCAGCTGACGGTCTTAGTGAGTTTGAGGTCATGGAGGATAGCCGCACCAATGAGGACAAAAGGCAGCAATTGGTATGCACATTATCTTCATGTTTGTTGCGGGAATGAGATGAAAGACACACAACTTTTGAAAAAGAGAAAGATAGTCTATTTTTTGTCTCTATACACATACTTGAATTTTTGCACAGTCTTTACACAGTTGTTCTCAATTGGGGGAACCTCTGTCCGGGACAATGTCTTTAGGATTTTGGAGCGGTCATTTAGAGAGGGGTTAAACATTTTCATTATCCAACTACTGTCTAATTTTTATATCCTCTTTCTTAAAATGTTGCAGATTAATGACCAATTAATTATTGTCCCACTTTAATATGAAGGGACAGAGGAGCAAACATGCCTTTGCTACCACTCGTGTGGTGTGTGCTCCATTATAATTGGAAAGTAAGTGAGCAGCAGAGACATTTGACATACACAATGAGAATTTTCTTGTAGATTCTGACTGTTAAAGATATTTTACTGTGCGTTACTGTTCTGTTTTATCCTGCATGCCCACAATATGCCAATCGTAAATGTATTTTATTCTCTTTTTGTGCTTTAAGTGTCATGAAAAGCCAGACAACTCAGGAGGTTGATGTGTTGGGGCCCTGAGGAAAGTCCTCAAATATGCCCCTGACCGCCGTGGTGGAGGACGACGCAAAGTATGTATATGAGCAAGTTGCTCGTATTTTAAGACGTCTCTATAACTGCCACAAAACTCTTCAACTAGTACCATGGAAATACTTTTAGCCAGCTTAGCCCACAAAATGTATTCAGGAATGTCCTCCTTTTCTAGTTCTTTTTCAATCTCAAATTGATAAAATCGTATGYGCTGATTCTGTTCACTGCAGATCTGACCCATCACAGAACTCTTCAAGAGGGCCCTTATGGAGGATGATGCTGACAGTGCTACCCAGATGCGGAGCAAGTGTGAGGCGGACCTGAGAAGGTGTAAAGGAGAGGTGTCAGTTGTCAGCATACTACCCTGTGGCGCTTAAGGACACAAGAAAATGGTATCCTCTCCGACGATTCACAAAGTCTGTGATAATGAGAGAAAATACCCTCCTTCAGTCGCTTTGTCTTATCTCTGTTCTTTTCTAATCACTCTTCAAATGGTCCGATAGCTGATGCTTTGGTCTATCAAAAWATATACGTCAAATGTTGTTAATATTAAGACAAATCATTTTAAAATAGTAGCGATTGTCCCGCTTTTCCAAGAATCCTTGCATTAATAAAACAAACAAACAAACAAGGGGCTTATACTCTGTGTCCTAGTCTTTCTATGCATGTAATGTACTTATACTCTGTGTCCTAGTCTTTCTATGCATGTAATGTCTGGGGGTGAATTATTAAACAAATGTATGCGGATGTGCAAAAAAATTGTTATGTAGATTTGTTTTGCAATTGCTTGATCTATTTTAAAAGGTAAGAAATAATATGTTGCAGATTAACTGAAATTGGTGACTATGGAAACAGAAATGTAATGAACAATGTTTTCAATATCCAACTTCATCCTCTGCAAAACTTTATACAGTACACTCTTGGAAAAAAAGGTGCTATCTAGAACCTAAAWGGGTTAAAGCAGGTTTTGCCCACTTGGTTCTTACAGCCTACTTCATACAAGTATCTAACCTGTTAGGAAAGCTAATGTTGTTGTAATGTATGTATAGGTTTAGATTTACACAACAAAGCACAAAGATTTTGTTGGAAAAACATACTGCAGAGGAGTAGTAGGAAAGGAATCCATGAATTAAGGCTCACAAGTCACAACACAAGTATAGGCCTACAGTGATGATATAATGCATATACACTACTCAAAAAAGAAAGGGAACACTTAAACAACACAATGTAACTCCAAGTCAATCACACTTCTGTGAAATCAAACTGTCCACTTAGGAAGCAACACTGATTGACAATAAATTTCACATGCTGTTGTGCAAATGGAATACACAAAAGGTGGAAATTATAGGCAATTAGCAAGACACCCCCAATAAAGGAGTGGTTCTGCAGGTGGTGACCACAGACCACTTCTCAGTTCCTATGCTTCCTGGCTGATGTTTTGGTCACTTTGAATGCTGGCGGTGCTTTTACTCTAGTGGTAGCATGAGACGGAGTCTAACACCACACAAGTGGCTCAGGTAGTGCAGCTCATCCAGGATGGCACATCAATGCGAGCTGTGGCAAGAAGGTTTGCTGTGTCTGTCAGCGTAGTGTCCAGAGCATGGAGGCGCTACCAGGAGACAGGCCAGTACATCAGGAGACGTGGAGGAGGCCGTAGGAGGCAACAACCCAGCAGCAGGACCGCTACCTCCGCCTTTGTGCAAGGAGGAGCAGGTGGAGCAAAGCCAGAGCCCTGCAAAATGAACTCCAGCAGGCCACAAATGTGCATGTGTCTGCTCAAACGGTCAGAAACAGACTCCATGAGGGTGGTATGAGGGCCCGACGTCCACAGGTGGGGGTTGTGCTTACAGCCCAACACCGTGCAGGACGTTTGGCATTTGCCAGAGAACCAAGATTGCAAATTGCACTGGCGCCCTGTGCTCTTCACAGATGAAAGCAGGTTCACACTGAGCACATGTGACAGACGTGACAGAGTCTGGAGACGCCGTGGAGAACGTTCTGCTGCCTGCAACATCCTCCAGCATGACCGGTTTGGCGGTGGGTCAGTCATGGTGTGGGGGCATTTCTTTGGGGGCCGCACAGCCCTCCATGTGCTCGCAGAGTAGCCTGACTGCCATTAGGTACCGAGATGAGATCCTCAGACCCCTTGTGAGACCATATGCTGGTGCGGTTGGCCATGGGTTCCTCCTAATGCAAGACAATGCTAGACCTCATGTGGCTGGAGTGTGTCAGCAGTTCCTGCAAGAGGAAGGCATTGATGCTATGGACTGGCCCACCCGTTCCCCAGACCTGAATCCAATTGAGCACATCTGGGACATCGTGTCTCGCTCCATCCACCAACGCCACGTTGCACCACAGACTGTCCAGGAGTTGGCGGATGCTTTAGTCCAGGTCTGGAGGAGATCCCTCAGGAGACCATCCGCCACCTCATCAGGAGCATGCCCAGGCGTTGTAGGGAGGTCATACAGGCACGTGGAGGCCACACACACTACTGAGCCTCATTTTGACTTGTTTTAAGGACATTACATCAAAGTTGGATCAGCCTGTAATGTGGTTTTCCACTTTAATTTTGAGTGTGACTCCAAATCCAGACCTCCATGGGTTGATAAATTTGATTCCATTGATAATTTTTTTGTGTGATTTTGTTGTCAGCACATTCAACTATGTAAAGAAAAAAGTATTTAATAAGAATATTTTCATCATTCAGATCTAGGATGTGTTATTTTAGTGTTCCCTTTATTTTTTTAGAGCAGTGTATATTTGGTGACATACAGTTGAAGTCGGAAGTTTACATACACCTTAGCCAAATACATTTAAACTCAGTTTTTCACAATTCCTGACATTTAATCCTAGTAAAAATTCCGTCTTAGATCAGTCAGGATCACCACTTTATTTTAAGAATGTGAAATGTCAGAATAATAGTAGAGAGAATATTTATTTCAGCTTTATTTTATTTTATTTCATCACATTCCCAGTGGGTCAGAAGTTTACATACACTCAATTATTATTTGGTAGCATTGCCTTTCAATTTTTAACTTGGGTCGAACATTTTGGGTAGCCTTCCACAAGCTTCCCACAATAAGTTGGGTGAATTGGTTCATTCCTCCTGACAGAGCTGGTGTAACGAGTCAGGTTTGTAGGCCTCCCTTGCTCGCACACTTTTTTCAGTTCTACCCACAAATCTTCTATAGGATTGAGGTCAGGGCTTTGTGATGGCCACTCCAATACTAGACTTTGTTGTCGTTAAGACATTTTACCACAACTTTGGAAGTATGCTTGGGTCATTGTCCATTTGGAAGACCCATTTGCGACCAAGCTTTAACTTCCTGACTGATGTCTTGAGATGTTGCTTCAATATATCCACATAATTTGTGTTCTTCATGATGCCATCTATTTTGTGAGGTGAACCAGTCTCTCCTGCAGCAAAGCACCCCCACAACATGATGCTGCCACCCCCGTGCTTCACAGTTGGGATGTGTCTTCGGCTTGCAAGCATCCCCCTTTTTCCTCCAAACATAACGATTGGTCATTATGGCCAAACAGTTCCATTTTTGTTTCATCAGACCAGAGTACATTCTTCTAAAAGTACGATCTTTGTCCCTATGTGCAGTTGCAAACCGTAGTCTGGCTTTTTTATGGCGGTTTGGAGCAGTGGCTTCTTCCTTTCTGAGCGGCCTTTCAGGTTATGTCGATATAGGACTGTTTAACTGTGGATATAGATACTTTTGTACCTGTTTCCTCATGCATCTTCACAAGGTCCTTTGCTGTTGTTCTGGGATTGATTTGCACTTTTCGCACCAAAGTACGTTCATCTCTAGAGACAGAATACGTCTCCTTCCTGAGCGGTATAACAGCTGCGTGGTCCCATGGTGTTTTACTTGCGTACTATTGTTTGTACAGATGATCGTGGTACCTTCAGGCGTTTGGAAATTGCTCCCAAGGATGAACCAGGGATGAACTAGACTTGTGGAGGTCTACAATTTCTTTTCAGAGGTCTTAGCTGATTTTATTTGATTTCCCATGATGTCAAGCAAAGAGGCACTGAGGTTGAAGGTAGGCTTTGAAATACATCCACAGGTACACCTCCAATTGACTCAAATTACGTCAATTAACCAATCAGAGGCTTCTAAAGCCATGACATAATTTCTGGCATTTTCCAGAAAAATAAAGGCACAGTTAACTTAGTGTATGTTAACTTCTGACCAACTGGAATTGTGATACAGTGAATATTTTTTGATTTTTTGATTTAAATTGTTTTATTTTTTAAATTTTACCCCCTTTCTTCCCAATTTTCGTGGTATCCAATCGCTAGTAATTACTATCTTGTCTCATCGCTACAACTTCCCGTACGGGCTCGGGAGAGACGAAGGTCAAAGCCATGCGTCGAAAGCACAACCCAACCAAGCCGCACTGCTTCTTAACACAGCGCGCCTCCAACCCGGAAGCCAGCCGCACCAATGTGTCGGAGGAAACACCGTGCACCTGGCCCCCTTGGTTAGCGCGCACTGCGCCCGGCCCGCCACCTGGCCCCCTTGGTTAGCGCGCGCTGCGCCCGGCCCGCCACAGGAGTCGCTGGAGCGCGATGAGACAAGGATATCCCTACCGGCCAAACCCTCCCTAACCCGGACCTCCCGGTCGCGGCCGGCTGCGACAGAGCCTGGGCGCGAACCCAGAGACTCTGGTGGCGCAGCTTGCGCTGCGATGCAGTGCCCTAGACCACTGCGCCMCCCGGGAGGCCCGATACAGTGAATTATAAGTGAAATAATCTGTCTGTAAACAATTGTTGGRAAAATTACTTGTGTCATACACAAAGTAAATGTCCTAACCGACTTGCCAAAACTATAGTTTGTTAACAAGAAATTTGTGGAGTGGTTGAAAAACACATTTTAATGATTCCAACCTAAGTATATGTAAACTTCCGACTTCAACTGTAGTTAACATTGTAATAAGATGGYGGCGAAGAGCATT
This sequence comes from Salvelinus sp. IW2-2015, assembly GCF_002910315.2. Classification (NCBI taxonomy): domain Eukaryota; kingdom Metazoa; phylum Chordata; class Actinopteri; order Salmoniformes; family Salmonidae; genus Salvelinus; species Salvelinus sp. IW2-2015. The sequence goes on along the minus strand of NC_036860.1, from coordinate 42,848,445 downwards.
GGTAAAGTTTGACACGCCCCTAACCAATTGAGCTATTTTGTTCGTTTTTTTGCATTGTTTGTAACTTATTATTTTACTTATTTCGTACATAATGTTGTTGTTACCGTCACTTATGACCGAATATAACTGCTGGACATCAGAACAGTGATTACTCACCACGAACTGGAAAACCCTTTTTTCCTTTAGCGAGTCCGACGAGAAGAATATACTGCTCTCCCGGGAATAAGCCCAAATCCCCGTCATTTGCGCGAAGAAAAGACAGAGGAAAAGAGGAAGCAGATCGGGCTGCCAACTGAGAATCCGTAGAAGAGCGAGTAAACCCCCACTGCCTTCCGTTCTTCTTGCTAACATGCAATAATTGGATGACCTACAATTACCCTACCAACGGGACATTAAGAACTGTAATATCTTATATTTCATTGAGTCGTGGCTGAATGAGGACACAGAAAATATAGAGCTGGTAGGATTTTCCATGCACAGGCAGAACAGAGATGCTATGTCTGGTAAGACGAGGGGTGGGGGTGTGTGTCTTTTTGTCAGTAACAGCTGGTGCGCGATGTCTAATATTAAAGAAGTCTCAAGGTATTGCTTGCCTGAGGTAGAGTACCTTATGATAAGCTGTAGACCACACTATCTACCAAGAGAGTTCTGATCTATATCAGCCGTCTATTTACCACCACAGACCGATGGTCTGAACACCACACTCAACCAACTCTATAAGGCCATAAGTAAACAAGAAAATGCTCATCCAGAAGTGGCGATCCTAGTGGCCGGGGACTTTAATGCAGGCAAACTTAAATCCATTTTACTAAATTTTCACCAGCATGTCACGTGTTCAACCAGAGGGAAAAAAAACTCTAGACCACCTTTACTTCACACACAGAGATGCATAAAAAGCTCTCCCCTGCCCTCAATTTGGAATATCTGACCATAATTCTATCCTCCTGATTCCTGCTTACAAGAAAAAACTAAAGCAGAAGGTACCAGTGACTCGCTCAATACGGAAGTGGTCAGATGACGCGGATGCTACGCTACAGGACTGTTTTGCTAGCACAGACTGGAATATGTTACGGGATTCATCCAATGGCATTGAGGAGTATACCACCTCAGTCATCGGCTTCATCAATAACTGCATCGACGACATCATCCCCACAGTGACCATACGTACATATCCCATCCAGAAGYCATGGATTACAGGCAACATCATCATCGAGCTAAAGGCTAGAGCTGCCGCTTTCAAGTAGTGGGACACAAATCGTAAACGCTTATAAGAAATCCCACTATGCCCTCAGACGAACCATCAAACAAGCAACRCGTCAATACAGGATTAAGATTGAATCCTACTACACCGGCTCTGACACTTGTCGGATGTGGCAGGGCTTGAAAACTATTACGGACTACAAAGGGAAACCCAGACGYGAGCTGCCCAGTGACACGAGCCTACCTGATGAGCTAAATGGCTTTTATGCTCGCTTCGAGGTAAGCAACACTGAAGCATGCACGAGAGCACCAGCTGTTCTGGATGACTGTGTGATAATGCTCTCTGTAGCCGACGTGAGCAAGACCTTTAAACAGGTCAACATTCACAAAGCCGCGGGGCCAGATGGATTCTCAGGACGTGTACTGAAAGCATGCGCGGACCAACTGGCAAGAGTCTTCACTGACATTTTCAACCTCTCCCTGACTGAGTCTGTAATACCTATATGTTTCAAGCAGACCACCATAGTCCCTGTGCCCAAGGAAGCGAGGGTAACCTGCCTAAATGATTACCGCCCGGTAGCCATGAAGTTATTTGAAAGGCTGGTCATGGCTCACATCAACAGCATCCTCCCGGATACCCTAGAAACACTCTAATTTGCATACCGCCCCAACAGATCCACAGATGATGCAATCTCAATCGCACTCCACWCTGCCCTTTCCCACCTGGACAAAAGGAACACCTATGTGAGAATGCTGTTCATTGACTACAGCTCAGCGTTCAACCCTATAGTGCCCACACAGCTCATCACTAAGCTAAGAACCCGGGGACTAAATACCTCCCTCTGCAACTGGATCCTGGACTTCCTGACAGGCCACCCCCAGGTGGTAAGGGTAGCCAACATCATGTCTGCCACGCTGATCCTCAAAACTGGGGCCCCTCAGGGGTGTGTACTTAGTCCCCTCCTCCACACTGACTCCTCCTCAGTCCTCTGCTGTACTCCCTGTTCACCCACGAATGCGTGGCTTTGCACGACTCCAACACCATTATTAAGTTTGCTGATGACACAACAGTGGTAGGCCTGATCACCGACAACAATGAGACRGCCTWTWGGGAGGAGGTCAGAGAACTGGCAGTGTGGTGCCAGGACAACAACCTTTCCCTCAATGTGAGCAAGACAAAGGAGCTGATCGTGGACTACAGGAAAAGGCGGGCTGAACAGGCCCCCATTAACATCAACGGGGCTGTAGTGGAGCGTTTCGAGAATTTCAACTTCCTTGATGTCCAYATCACCAACGAACTATCAAGGTCCAAACACACCAAGAATGTCGTGAAGAGGGCATGACAAAACCTTTTACCCCTCAGGAGACTGAAAATATTTGGCATCAGTCCCCAGATCCCCAAAAGKTTATACAACTGCACATTCGAGAGCATCCTGATCGGTTGCATCACCGCCTGGTATGGCAACTGCTCGGCATATGACCATAAGGGGCTACAGAGGGTAGTGCGTGCGGCCCAGTACATCCCTGAGGCCAAGCTTCCTGCAATCCAGGACCTATATAATAGACGGTGCCAGAGGAAAGCCCATAAAATTGTCAGAGACTCCAGTCACCCAAGTCACAGACTGTTTTCTCTACTACCGCACGGCAAGCGGTACCGGAGCACCAAGTCTAGGACCAAAAGGCTCCTTAAGAGCTTCTACCCCCAAGCCATAAGACTGCTGAACAATTAATCAAATGGCCACCGGACTATTACAGTGACCCCCCCCCCCCGTTTGTTTTGTACACTGCTATTACTCACTGTTTATTATATATGCAGTCACTTCACCCCTACCTACATGTACAAATTACAAACTAACCTGTACCCCCACACACTGACTCGGTACCGGTTCCTCCTGTATATAGCCTCGTTATTGTTATGTTATTGTGCTACTTTTTATTATTTTTTACTTCAGTTCATTTGAACTGCACTGTTGGTTAAGGGCTTTTAAGTAAGCATTTCACAGTAAGGTCTACCCTTGTTGTATTCGGCGCATGTGACAAATAAAGTTTGACTTGGAATACGTGATGTAAGTTCAAACAAGTGGAATGAAATGAATGATTAATACATTCCTAATTAGGCTATACATACTGTTGTACATGTGAGGAGCTTATTCCACAGACAATAAGGCAAATAAATAATCATGAGATCCACTACTGGCCTGTTCTGGATTCTGAAACATTTTAGAACCTCTGGAAGCCATTCCTCCTACTGTAAGCCTTTGTCTGGCACGTTCTTATAAAAACAAATCCAAAATACTGCTCAACAACACAAGCTCTGTGACAGAGATATAGATCTTTGGCTGAATTGTCTCGTTTTGGCTGAATCGTCACATCTGTTGGAATCCAGCTCACAACAGAAATATGCAGGCTAGAGCTCAGCCAAGTGCAAGGCCAGCCCAGCAATACAGATACAGCAATTTGGGCTGGAGACAATAACAACCCTCTCTTCGCATAGTGTCAAGAGATTAAGGGTGATTTCACACTTGGTCCATTTCAGCCAATTTTTGTGAACTCAGTGCAGTTCACTTAATTTTTTGTTGAGTGTGAACACTCCAAAGGAACTCAGACTCCTTAGAAGAGCCCCCCTTAAGGGAACCGAACTGATCTGAGTTCGGTTCACTTGAATTCCGCGGTCTAGTTCCCTTTTTAAGGGCAATGTGAACACAAAGCTCCCCAGGTTTGCTTGCCATTATTCCTGCACCACACACTAGACTACTGCAACACCATTTCCCCTGCCATAACACCTTCACATTGGCAGTGGTGTAAAGTACTTAAGTAAAAATACTGTAAAGTACTACTTAAGTCGTTTTTTGGGGTATTGGTACTTTATTTTACTATTTATATTTTGGACTCCTTTTACTTCACTACATTCCTTAARAAAATATTGTACTTTTTACTCCATACATTTTCCTTGACACCCAAAAGTACTCGTTACATTTTGAATGCTTAGCAGGACAGGAAAATAGTCAAATTCACGCACTTATCAAATGAACATCCCTGGTCATTCCTACTGCCTCTGATCTGACGGACTCACTAAACACACATGCTTTGTTTGTAAATTATGTCTGAGTGTTGGAGTGTGCCCCTGGCTTTCAGTAAATTAAAAAAACAAGAAAATGGTGCCATCTGGTTTGCTTAATAAATGGAATTTGAAATGATTTATACTTTAACTTTTTAAACCAAATCGTTTCAGACTTTTACTCAAGTAGACTTACTTGAGTCATTTTCTGTTAAGGTATCTTTACTTTTACTTAAGTATGACAGTTGGGTMATTTTTCTACCACTGCACATTGGAGATAGAGGATGATGTGCAGTTTCGCAGAAAAAACGTGCTGKTTTTGGATTTTGATTAGTGAATGTCAAGGATGCACAGAAATTCCAAAATATGTGTGGAGTTTTGTACTGACACGATGTTCAGATTATTTGTTTGCTATATGTTGATCTATAGGCTAAGAGAGCTTCATATTCCATTGTGGGGTTTGAATAGTGTGAGAAGACAACATATTTGGTGAGAATCACAACATAAGGTACAAAATTMATTCTAGATCTTAAAGGGAATACCATTTTTAATGAAGACTACAGCATTATTTAATCTGCATTTACTCTACTGGTATTTAATCTGTTACCAATTATATTTACATGTTAATATTATCTTCTGATTACAATAATTATGTGTAATCTTTTAACTAAATGCAATCTATTAGCTTCCAAAACGTAAGTAGGTATATCTAGCTGTCCGATAACGCGTTCTGATGGAATGGCTTTGTCCTGTACTTTTACCCAGAGTGCATTGAGTGAATGTTGTARAAATATCTTGGTTCTTTTCTAAACATAGTAATGTGATTGCAAAGAGAACTCWGACCTCAAAAAAGGTGAAGTGAACTGGCAACAGTGTGAATGCAAAGAGAACTGAGTTTTTTGCTWTTTTAAAGAGGACTRAGATCGGTAATTTTAAAGAGGACTACGTGTGAAAACACCCTTACAGCCAAATCTAGAAGAGATGGCAAAACACAGAGAGGAAATGCTAAAATCACACATCGAAGCAACCCCCCCCCCCCCCCCCCCCCCCCCCCCCCCCCCAGGTCAAAGTAGAAGAAGTAGTAACATCAGCCTGGAGTTACTCACATCCAGCGCCTCCAGCGTCATGAAACCAGAGATAGAAAAGCCATCTATGTGTCCTCCTCAGTGGTAGACTCCTTTCTCTTTCTCCTGGGGGGCTTCGGACGGGAAGAAAAGGGGTTCCTGACTCTTTCCTCCCTCTCCGAATCTGAGGAGAAGCGGAGCCCCACAGAGCCCCCCCTCACATGGTTATTGTTCCTTGTCCCATTTGATCTCCGTCCCCGATCCCTCTCGGACTTAGACTTCCTCTTTTTRCGGAGCCCACTGGACCGAGGGCCATCCATTTCCTCAGAGGAAAAGCCCACCTAGAGACTCCTCTAGTAGAGCAGAGAATCAACCCTGTCAAGGGCACTCACTGGCACAGTTGAACTCCCAGCAGAAAGAAATACCAACAGATATTTCCTAACAATATCCAACAAGTAGTACGTATAGTTACTCAGTGCATGAAATCCAATGAAAAGTAAGCGATCAGATAATATCCAAAGGGCATAGGCTGGAGTAGAGAATGCATTGAGTTATTGAAAGCCCAGCAGCAGGTTCCAAAGCAAAGATCCCCAACGGTCGTCCATCAAATCCACTAATAGACAAAGGGTAATATTATCGTTAGACGTGGAAACCAGACTGTCAACTCAAAAAGAGAGAAAAAAAAGAAAAATCTTTAACTGGAAAAGAATGTCTGATCACTGGACATGTCTTGCCATGGCGAACCAATTGTAAAAAGCCACATCCTGATCCTCCTCAAGGAATCCTCCCTCTTCACATGCTGCAGTCAGCCAGCTCTCTCTCCTGAAAGTCAAAGAGATAGAGAGCATACATTTGCAACATGTTCAGTCAGCAGCAGTCCTTAATGTCGAACGCATTAGGTCAATGAGCCATCCTCTCAAGGTAGGAAGATTATAATACAGTACAGGGGGTTGTTAACRGTCTACATAATGCAACATAAATGAATGTTTCATTACGATATAGCTTCAGACTTCTCACTATACTGTCATTTTTTATTTTACTATGCATAATCATTAGGCTGAAATCATTATGTGGCTGAGATCATTATGTGTTTCAAAGTGCTCCTTCTCTAATACTGTCTCTATAGTTCTCCCCCGTGGTTTTACTCTATCCTGTACTTTTAATGAAACCAGCATTCTTACATGTATAATGTATGGGAATTTTCTCTATTTGGTTAAGCCTATTCCTATACATGTGGATCTTTTAAAAATAGGCCTGCTGTGGTTAGAATCTCAGTTTCTGTTCACTGCATACAGAACACCAGCTTGCCTGATCATCACACTACTATGTCTCAATKTCCAAAATCACTGTGCTTTCACCAGAGGTGAGACAATGTATATAAACTTCATAGTCACCACGACACTTGCCTTTTTGAACACTTCCAATCCCACCTATAATTTACACTCTCWCCATATAGGTGCATAAAACCCTGATTCAGTGTACATTTCTGTGAAAATACCTTTTCCATTAAGTATACCATGTCTTTTTTTCACAGTTGTGTGTGTTCGTCATTATGCATATTTCAATCTATTTATTGAATGGCCAATTCATTATGCAATATTTCTACAAGGTAATTGATTCTTAGAATATACTATACTATAATATGTTTCGTCACAATTTTACATTACAATGAATTTCTTCAAATAGATAACCTCATGTAAACCATATAAACACATTGGTCATAACATCCAAACACTAGTTATTGAATTATGTCTGTCCTTGGGGGTYTGAGATGAGGATTCTGCCAAACAATGCTCTCTCCTAGATCTAGTGTGATGACAAAGACCTTAACTGACAATTGATCTTAAAGCACTTAAATTTGGACCACCCTAAGTCAAAAGTGAATGTGTTCAGTCATAATAGGCTACTCTATGTGATTAACCTATTGGCATTCTAGTCATGCTACATGCTATGCTTTTCAGACAGCATACAGATGACAACACATTCAACAGTTTGTCATCTCAATCATTCCTTAACACAAACATTAATTCTCAGTCTTCTAATCTGCTCTGTATGTCAATACAGATAACCTGTACTCTATGAATACTATCTACAATACCAAAACCCATTTAGATACTAAGTGTACATGACATCACCAAAACGGTAGTCTATCCATCATTGAATACACCAAACAGCACAGGCATGCTCTAGTCTAGCCTCATCCAAGCCACTCTAAATTTCATCACCCCCTCCCAATGCTGCTGGATGAACCGTTCCACAGACAGACAGTAGGAACACACCTTGCCTGCTCCATCATAACCAGACACACCATAATAATCATGTCATAGACAACCACCATCTTCAACTTTGAATGATGTAATTGTCCAAGGATTGCAATGGAAGGTAGCATGAGTAAAACCTGTAATATAYCAATAGCCAGCTAGACTGCAAGTGGCAAATGTTGCACATCAGCACATTACAATGGCTCGCAAATGTGGCTTATTTGGACGGATGGTGCGTAATAAGGGCGCATCTAAACCATCAAAAATCCCAGCCTTGTTTATGCTGCAGTTTTTCCCTTGTTTTAGCCCTAGAAGCTAAATTCAGCCTTTCTTATAACGGTCCTAAGCCATTTCCCAGTCCCTATCCCTTTAACCTGATGCCCCGTGCCAACACTCCCCTAATGACATGCATACAACATAGCTCTAGTAAATCGTTTAAAAGCTGTTTTGGCTCTTTCGCCTTCCCTTTTCTCGTTCCGTGCTGTTATCACATTATCTTGCTGTCTTCCTTCAGTCCTTTTTGTCTGTCTCTCTGTCAGTATATCTCACGCTCCGTGGCCAGTCCAGCCTACAACAGAGACTGGCACTGCTTCCTCTCCTGCTCCTGCTCCAGCTCTCCGCTTATTTTCACTAACACACAAAGCAAGCCTCTTTTTCTCCAAGACACGTCATGCAAAACCAAGAAATGCAAACCCTTGCAAGTGGGGACCGTCCGGGCAAGTCGCTGGTATTCGGATACGAACGGTCAATAAAAGATTAAACAAAAGGAAAAATGTAACTAACAAATAAATCCCGTAAGGAAGCAAAGGCGCTATTCTCTCCCAGTCAGTGCGTGAGGATCCCGGAGAAGGGACCGGGCGCATTGATATGGCGATGCCGCAGTGCCGCTTTACAGGGTATGCGCTTCCTCGGCGCAAATAGTGCTGTCAATGGAATCTGGTATGTTTCGTTGTACTAACGAGAACGGTCAAAACTATACGCTCATGTAATGTTGTCGGTTGAACCTGTAATAAGCCAGATAATGTTATAGCCTACTTATGAATGTTATATGTCTAGCCTACTATAACACAAAAGGTGTGTTACAGTGTCTACTCAACATTTGGACAGTACATTCTCAGCCTAGCTGCCAAAACAATAATTTGTATATTTAAATACATAAAAATACATCTTATTGAGTTTACACTTGTTATGTGACCCTATGTGACAATTCCAGCACTTCGTAACCACTATTTTAAAAACTCATTATAAAACCTGTAGCTTATCTCAAACAACATGTACAATTAATGAATCATCAGAGGAAGGCCATAAAAATTGTCAAAGACCCCGGGCACCCCAGTCATAGACTGTTCTCTCTACCTCCGCATGGCAAGTGGTACCGGAATGCCAAGTCTAGGACAAAAAGGCTTCTCAACAGTTTTTACCCCCAAGCCATAAGGCTCCTGAACAGGTAATCAAATTGCTACCCGGATGTTTTGCATTGTGTGCTCCCCCCCAACCCCTCTTTTACGCTGCTGCTACTCTCTGTTTATCATATATGCATAGTCACTTTAACTATACATTCATGTACATACTACCTCAATTGGTCCGACCAACCAGTGCTCCCGCACATTGGCTAACCGGGTTATCTGCATTGTGTCCCACCACCTACCACCCGCCAACTCCTCTTTTACGCTACTGCTACTCTCTGTTCATCATATATGCATAGTCACTTTAACCATATCTACATGTACATACTACTTCAATCAGCCTGACTAACTGGTGTCTGTATGTAGCCTCACTACTTTTATAGCCTCGCTACTGTTATTTTTCACTGTCTTTTTACTGTTGTTTTTATTTCTTTACTYACCTATTGTTCACCTAATACCTTTTTTGCACTATTGGTTAGAGCCTGTAAGTAAGCATTTCACTGTAAGGTCTACTACACCTGTTGTATTCAGCACACGTGACAAATAAACTTTGATTTGATTTGACAAACCCTCCCACCAGCATGTCGACTCTGCTGTATCCCTATAGCTCTTGTGTCTTGACTATATGGATCTGGAGTAAAGGCAGAGGGAGAAACAGTCAGTCAGCATTGAGCATTATGCTGCTATCACCCCGACACCCATTCAGTGCTATTGACAGATCCATCGTCTGCATGGACCTAAGTGTCAGATTATCACACAGGTTATGTAACAGKGCTAGGTTCTCTCCAGGGAGAGACAAAGGGACAATCTCACTGTACTCTGCTCCCCTGTCAAACCCCACTGAAAAAGAACACTCATGACACTGTGTCACATAACATTTTACTTTTACTGCACATCTACCATTCCAGTGTTTAATTGCGATATTGTAATTACTTCACCACCATGGCCTATTTATTGCCTTACCTCCCTTATCCTACCTCATTTGYAMACACTGTATATATACCTTTTCTACTGTATTATTGACTGTATGTTTGGTTATTCCATGTGTTACTCTGTGTTGCTGTATGTGTCGAACTGCTTTGCTTTATCTTGGCCAGGTCGCAGTTGTAAATGAGAAATTGTTCTCAACTAGCCTACCTGGTTAAATGAAGGTGAWWTATATATTATTTTTAAACTTATCTGAAGTGTTTGGTCATTGGTGGGTCAGGTAAGTCAGCAAGGGTGGTGGTGGAAACAGAGTTCATGTAAATCTAATTTAGTTGAGTAAAAAAATTCAAATAAAGATCACGTTTCCCAATTAGATAAATGATGATGAATATTGAAAACTATGAAATAATTACTTATCATGGTGAATATTGCAATTATATTATTCAAAGGTAAATGACAACCATGTCATTTATTTTATTTAGGTCTAAACAAGTCCCTCTCAAATACATTAAATACAAGTCATATATTCTACCCCAGGATATACAATGATGAATCCTCCAATGTTTCATGCTCGCTTGGGCTTACCGGTAACCACAACCTAAGGATGCTCAGAATCTCCCAAGCAACTTCTTCATTATGGCCACAGTAATGTATTCAGTTGATATGCTACTGCCTAGAGTCCCAAACATGATTATGCAAGGTTGTAGTTATTCCAGGTCAATGCAATGTATCATTTGGGTACAACAAATATATATTCAAACATTGTTATGAGAGTAGCAGCTTTTGTCCTAACCTTGTAAGAGAGAGCTGTGAAAAGCCAAGTGTTGCTTTAATCTCCCTGAGATGCAGAAATGGATTCTCAAAACCATAATTAATTAAGAGCATTTACTTCTATTACTTATTTGTCAATCATACCAATATCGTTCAGTCTTGATTACCCAAACATCTCATTTGCTACTTGTAATAGCTCTTAAAGATTTCTCAGTGGTTCCACTTACATATATGAACAGTGTATTAATTAATACCTCCATGTGTTCCTATGGTTTCTGTATTGATGTTCTGTTCAAGGCTCAAAGCCCCATCCTCCATATTCAATCAGTGGATCAGTGGAGCCGTTGTCACCATGATGCCAGTTGAACATTATTGATTTCCTGTTCCAGTCAGTCATGGGTTCTGAATGCTCAAATGGAACCTGCCCTGAAAAAAGCCATGTGTTAAGAAATAAATGAATAGAATTAAACATCATGTCACGCCCTGACCTTAGATATCTCTGTTTTTCTATATATTTTGGTTAGGTCAGGGTGTGACTAGGGTGGGTACGCTATGTCTAGGGTTTTTGTATGTCTAGGGGTGTTGTATGTCTATGTTGGCCTGATATGGTTCCCAATCAGAGACAGCTGTTTATCGTTGTCTCTGATTGGGGATCATATTTAGGTAGCCATTTTCCTCGTTTGTGTTGTGGGATCTTGTCTACATTGAGTTGCCTGAGTGCTTACCAGTAGCAGCACGTTTCATTTGTTCTTTATTTGTTTTGGTGAGTTTTGATTTATWAAAAATATGTGGAACTCTACTCACGCTGCGCCTTGGTCTCATCTTTACGCCGATCGTGACACATCAAATAAATCTCTTATCAGACTAAATCCAAATCTTAATACTAAAGAGTAATCACATTCAATCTAATATTATTGGTGATAATGTATTATTCATTTCATGATAATAGCCTATAATTATCTTATAACATCAATCAGATTAAAGCCCAAAACACCAGCAGTGTGATTATCTCACCAACATGACATGCCTACATGTTGATAGCTAGCACACAGAGCCATGGTCGTGGTGATGGTGCTCGTGTGTGTTGGTGGCAGCACTGTGGGCTGGTCCTGTGTGAATTAGGAATCAGGAGAGCCACTATTTTTAGCCTACAGGCATAATGATGCAGCCAGAGTGTGGCTCAGCACGGGGGTACGGCTCAAAGAGTGTCCAGTCTGAGTACTTCTATTCCCATCTATGGGGCTCACCACCCTCCCAGCCACCACTGCAGCCCAGCCATGTTACAGTAATGCTCCAGGACACACACATGACCCTGTCTCATCTTCCAGGAGGAGCCAGSATCCTTTTGACAAAGTGATGTGGTAGAGCAGGCAGGGGAGGGGACAAAGAGCCTTCTAATTCAGCTGTCCAGCCTTCTTCTCATTAGGGTGTGTTGTGGGGTGGGGGGGCTCTCTATGATCATGTTTAATTATTAGACTCTAGCCAAACTTTGTCTGCAGCTCCATCTTAACTCTCAGGTCATCACCCTTTGATGTCAGAAAACCCCAAACACATCACTGTCTGTTTTTTGTTGTAGGTCATGAYCCTAACTAAAAGGTTGTTTAGGAAAAGAGAAAAGAAACACCCTTTGATAGACCAGCATGTTGTGTCTGGTTAAAAATWCCTGTATTCAATGGGAGAGCTAAAGAAACGTGTTACTTGTATGTATACTGAACAAAAATATAAACGCAACGTGTAAAGTGTTGGTCTCATGTTTCATGAGCKGAAATAAAAGATCACAGAAATGTTCAAAATGCACAAAAAGCTTATTTCTCTCAAATGTTGTGCACAAATTTGTTTACATCCCTGTTAGCGAGCATTTCTCYTTTGCCAAGATAATCCATATACCTGACAGGTGTGGCATATCAAGAAGCTGATTAAATGAGCATTACACAGGTGCACCTTGTGTTGGGGACAATAAAAGGCCACTCTAAAATGTGCAGTTTTGTCACACAGCACAATTCCACAGATGTCTCAAGTTTTGAGGGAGCATGCAATTGGGATACTGACTGCAGGAATGTCCAACAGAGCTGTTGCCAGATACTAAACACTATCTAGACATGACCAAGGTCAGACACACACACGGCACACATTCTATTCTGGAAAAGAAAGCAACAGGCAGATAAAAAAACTGTGAGAAGGAGAAGAGAAATAAAGAAAAGTGAAGAAGTGCTTTGAAATGCATTTACCTGAGGAGGTTTCTTGCTCTAGGCAGCAACAGCAAACAGACTGAGCCAAATGCCCCATACTATCACTGTGTGATGTGTGAGGAATTCAAAGCTCTCACCTCTTCTTTCAAGTGCTCCCAGCGATGTGAAACACATACAATACTCGCTGATGAGGTGTAACAGTATTAACCCTCAGACTTACAGCTTACAGTATGTTTAATGAACAAGATTAACTCAACTGGTCGCCAGAAATACCAACATTATGTAATCACTTAGCAGAAAAGTGCATATGCAAACTAACATGTATACATGTACATGTACAATATAGCATTATGTGTTTTGCCAAGCTATAATGAAAGCAAAACCGTCTCTCTCTTTCTCCTTGGTGACGCAACCACACAGCAGATGGTAGTAATTAAATGAGATTTACAAATAGATGTTTGGATTTATCTCTTTGTCTCACGTCTCTCATTAAACTATCCCTATTCTCTCTTGATCTGCAGGAATCTCACTTGAGATTGAGATGAGTTGAGTACAATGCAATTTAAACAGCTATTTAATTTGTATGTATGGCACTTATACAGCAACAAAGAGCTGGCTGAATGCTGGATGGAATTGGCTCATCTCTGTACCCCCAAGCCCTCTGTTTCTAAGCCTGGTAATAGCCACTATTATTTCCACTGTGTACACCCTAGTCTTTATAAATGCCTCTCGCTCTGCTCTGTTACCATGCAGAACAACATGGCGTACTGTTTAGTATCATCAATGTAGCTCTGAGTGTACACACTCTGCCCCCGGTATATGCTGTTGCTACTATTAATGTATGGTAGGGATTTGAGTGGTTAAATCACAGTGGGGAAGCCTAATATTCATCAGTTATGACTAACTATCAGTCCCTAAAGAACTAACAAGTGCCTAATGACCTTAAACTGCATGTTAATACATGAATTGATGGCTAATTATTAACAACTAATAAGAGCCATATAATATGATCTATTGTTCTGAAGTGGTGATGAATTATGAATGATGTTTCTATGTATGCCTCAAGGGGAGAAGAATTGTACTGTACATGATGATCCTCTATACATTTGACCTTAGAGTGAATGTCAACAGTCAAGGTTGATGTYATATTAAATAATTGGATTAGTACAGTAGCTAGCCTGGTTACATCTAAAATCAGATCAGATTACACAGTCTTGCACTTATGCAATGCAATGCAATGTATCCCACAAGTCTGCTCTATGAAGACCTAATTGTCACCCATATGAATCAATATGATTGAACACCCTGAAGCTTGTAGCAGTGACATTAACAGGCATAGTGAGAAAAATCTTGATGTATGGGGCCTGTCAAAATCCTCTTTGCTCGTGTTACTTCCCCTGGTTCACACAATCAATCACATCAATCACAAGTCTATCGGCTCATTCTCTTAAGATGAACTTGGGCGGCAGGTAGCCAAGCAGTTAAGAGCATTGGGCCAGTAACCGAAAGGTTGCTGGTTTGATTCCTGGAGCGGAATAGGTGAAATATCTGCAGATGTGCCCATGAGCAAGGCACTTAATCCTAATTGTTCCTGTAAATTGCTGTGGACAAGAGCAGCTGCTAAATGACTACAATGTAAAATATAAATGTTAAAAGTCAGTATTAGAATGAATGGGAGCAGAAGGAGGAGAACACTAAAGATGGTCGATATACTGTATAATTGCCAAGCACTGTAACTCAGTGTTAAGAATAGATTTGAGGCTGTCTGAAGCCCTTCCTAAGAACTGTAGGCTGAGAATGGCTTTTCACTAGACAACTCCAGCTCCAAGAGATAATTTGATCAAATGTGTGTGCCATTTTTCTTTCAATTCCATAAATAAGTTGATACACTTATGTTCTGTGCTTTTCAACTTCATCTTAGTCCCCGGCACAGTGAAGCATTTTCCATATCTGTCATCAGTGCAAATACACCAAGACAGCTTCCAAATATAGCCAGAGATAAAATGTAACAAGGAGAAGAAAACACACTGACAAAAACCTCTCCCCCTCCTCTCGCGTGTACCTTCAACAGTGTGATACCAAAATACAACATGACTTTCAAGTAACTGTAGATTGCATCATGGATATTGAGGATGACGGTTGACCTAAAAACTGAACGCTGAACACATTATGTTTTAATCTCTTTCTTCCTCCCACCATTCTCCACTGTAGAATGCAGCACATTCAGCATATTGCAATTGTTCTCTTTATTCACTATATTACCATATTGTTCATAATTCAATTGTGAGCAAATGGCATAGGTAAGTTCAACCCCCAAGTTCAATCAACAAAGATAAAATACTGAATATACTAAAACTGTCAACATGAGTCAATTCGATATCAGAGAATCCATAACACATGAACAGAAACCATGCAACCGGTGAGTACTACATACATCCACATGATACCGGGGAAAGAAATCAGGTGTAGAATTGTCACTGTTTTTGTAAATWATTTTTTTAACCTTTATTTAACTAGGCAAGTCAGTTAAGAACAAATTCTTATTTTCAATGACTGCCTAGGAACAGTGGGTTAACTGCCTTGTTCAGGGGCAGAACGACATATTTTTTMCCTTGTCAGCTCKGGGATTCTTTCTTGCAACCTTTCGGTTACTAGTMCAATGCTCTAACCACTAGGCTAACTATGATTGTTAGCATGTTCTAAGATGGTTTGTTTGGAGTGGGTTTGCTTGGTGCTCAGAGTCTGAAGACAGGGGGAAATAAGGTGGAAATGGGTCTTTTTTTTGTGCCTTTTCTACTCGTTTATGTAATAGCAGGAAGGTCATAACCTCCCATGTTTCCTTATTTACATGGAACTCTGGCTGAGTGGCTCAGTAGCATCAGGCCCCATTAGCTCAGGGCATGTGTCCAGTGCTTAGTAGTGTAAAGCTTTTAAGTAAAAATACTTTAAAGTTGTYACGACTTCCGCCGAAGTCGGCTCCTCTCCTTGTTCAGGCGGCATTCGGCGGTCGGCGTCACCGGCTTTCTAGCCATCCCCTTTCCATTTTTTATGTATCCATTAGTTTTGTCTTGTTCCCTGCACACCTGGTTTTCATTCCCCAATCAATTCATATGTATTTATTCCTCTGTTCCCCATCTTTGTGTAGGATTGTTTGTGTTACGTGTATTTTGATATTGTGGATATTGTTACTCGCATTACTTTTTGTCTATGTTCCGTGTTTTGAGCACATTTTATGTATTTTGTGCTGTCATTTTGACCGGAATAAAAAGTGCGCCTGTTCACTGCACTCTGCTCTCCTGCACCTGACTTCGCCTCCAATACACACTCCTAACAAAAGTACTACTTAAGTATCTGTACTTTAGTATTCATATTTTTGACAACTTTTACTTCACTACATTCCTAAAGAAAATATGGTACTTTTTACTCCAAATTACATTTTGAATGCCTAGCAGGACAGGAAAATTGTCAAATTCCCGCACTTATCAAGAGAAAAAGTGGGCATCCCTACTGTCTCTGRCCTGGCGGACTCACTAAACACAAATTCATCTTTTGGAAATAATGTCTGAGTGTTGGAGTGTAGCCGTACATTTTTAAAACAAGAAAATGGTGCCGTCTGCTTTGCTTAAAATAAGGAATTTTAAATGAGTTATGCTTTTACCCTTGATACTTAAGTATATTTTAGCAATTACATTTACTTTTGATACTTAAGTATATTTAAAACCAAATACTTTTACTCAAGTAGTATTTTACTGGCTGACTTTCACTTTTACTTGAGTAACTTTCCATTAAGGTATCTATACTTTCACTCAAGTATGACAATTGGGTACTTTTTMCACTACTGCCAGTGCTGGTACAAACACATCATAGGCAGGAGGCAGAGACAGAGTGTGACGGCAGTCCGTGGCACATGTAGACCCCCACCCCCCATCACTCCTACTCCCATCCATGGATCACATGACATAAAAGAGCGGCACACAGACATTTTTTGTTCACCCTCGACACCAAACACACACAGACACACACCACAGACAAACACAGACACACACAGACACACACACACAGACTCCTCAAACTCCGCTAATTGTGCCTTTTATGAAGCAAAATGAGAACAGTATATCTCATTGTGCAGTCGAGGGGAGGAGGGGGGAAACGGAGGAGGGAGGTTAGTGGTGGTGGTGGGGGGGATCTCTTTGGAATACGAGGCAGGGATATTTTCCAATTACTCAGCCCTTTCTCCCTCGCATCCCACAGGGCGAGAGAGGCAAAGGCAAAGTCGCGCTCGTTTATTAGTATTAGGGTCTCGTTCCCCCTGGAGGCCGCTCTGCTCTCCCCCTCTCGCTCCTTACAGCGCTGCGCCATGCACACAGGATCACTATAATAGAATTTGTAAGCCTTCAAGACAAAATTACATGAAATATGTTTGCAGGGGAAAGGGACCTGTGGGATGAGGGCTGGGGGGACAAGGTTTCCTGGGTAGAATAGGGTGGGTGAGTGTGCATGGTACAGCCAGAGAGAGAGTTGAACTGAATGAATACTATGACTTAATTTCATCTCATTTTATGCTACTTGCCTGCACTGGATCTTCCACTTGCATTATTGGCGAGGAAAAGGTTCAACAACCATTTATTTGCAGGCTCTCCATAATGGAAGGTGCCTGCATCATCAGAAATTAACCTTCAGGGTGACAGTTCATTTAGAAGGGAGTGTTTCTTTAGTTGCTTATAAACCCACATGTAGAGTGTAAATTGTTAGTGATGATAAAACCACAGTATGACTTATTCAAACACTRACCTCACAAATCACTCACTTAATAGATGGGCTCCAGGAAGATAATAATATTGGCACCCCAGAGCCAAACARCCTGTCACGAGAGACTGGGAAGATAAGAATTGAATGCCTACATGTTTCCATTTCCATGAYGGAGAAGCGTTGATGCCCAGGATTTGGAAAGATTATAAGGATCAAAAGGATGATCTGGTGTTCTCTTTGGTGGAAGAATCCTCCAATGATTTAGCACTGACGTTACATGAGGTCTGTCATCTAAAGGTCACCAAAGGGCAGAGTGAATACTTAAACCCTAAACCCTAATTGATACCGCCAGGGGGAACCAAACAAGTCTTATCAACCAGCCACTTGAAAATATCAGAAATGCAATTATGATAATGTATGGATGATATAGATCGCTCTGGTCCCTGAGTAACTCCAACAGTTCCCCCATTTTGTATGTATCCCGCAGACAAGCACATCTCAGTTTGCCGATGACACAACGGTGGTAGGCATGATCACCGACAACGATGAGGCAGCCAATAGGGAGGGGGTCAGAGATCTGACAGTGTGGACCTGGCAGTGTGGTGCCAGGACAACAACATCTCCCTCAACGTCAGTAAGACAAAGGAGCTGATCGTGGACTACAGGAAACAGAGGGCCGAGCACGCCCCCATTCACATCGACTGGGCTGTAGTGGAATGGGTTGAGAGCTTCAAGTTCCTCGGTGTCCACATCACTAAGGATCTATCATGGTCCAAACACACCAACATAGTCGTGAAGAGGGCACATCAATTCCTCTTCCCCCTCAAGAGGCTGAAACGATTTGGCATGGGCCCTCAGATCCTCAAAAAGTTCTATAGCTGCACCATCGAGAGCATCTTGACTGGCTGCATTACCGCTTGGTATGGCAACTGCTTGACATCCGACTGCAAGGCGCTACAGAGTGTAATGCATACGGCCCAGTATATCACTGGGGCCGAGCTTCCTGCAACCCAGGACCTCTATATCAGGCGGTGCCAGAGGAAGGGCCCAAAAATTGTGAAAGACTCCAGATACCCAAGCCACAGACTGTTCTGTCTGCTACCACACTGCAAGCAGTACCAATGCACCAAGTCTGAAACCAACAGGACCCTGAATAGCTTCTACCCCCAAGCCATAAGACTGATAAACAAGACTGCTAAATAGCTAATCAAATAGCTACCCGGACTACCTGCATTGACCCTTTTTTGCACTAACTCTCTTGTACTGACTCTACCAACACACACTGGACTCTACCTACACACTCACACATTACCTCAAAGCCCTGCACATTGACTCGGTACTGGTACTCCCTGTATATAGCCATGTTATTTTCTACACCCTATATATAGTTATGGTMTTTTTACTCTTTATTTTTATTCGTTATTCACTGTACCACTATTTCTATTTTTGTATTTTCTATCTTATCTTTCATCTGATTAATGGAAAATGACCCGTAAGTAAGCATTTAACTGTTAGTCTACACCTGTTGTCTACGAAGCATGTGACAAATACATTTTTATTTGATTTGATTCAACTACTGTATCATTGGTTGCAGCATTACACAACTCAGAATAACACAAAACACTAAACAGATGTCAGGTGGTTTCCCAGTCAGGTGCCCCATGAGACTTGTATGCTACATGCTCATGTTGATGGTGGTGAGAAACCTGCAGATCCATCTCCATTTGTAGAGGCTCAGTCAGTGCATCTCAGTGTGTCTCATTGTGTCTCAGTGTGTCTGCAGGGCCAGACAATACTACACCATAGATGCTCCTTCTGTAAATATCTGTTTTTCAATAGAGCTGTTTAGTTTGCTGTGCCGGTAATTTACACAAGTAGTCTCAAGATGAAGCTTTCTTCTTTGTCGAGATAAACGAGCGCTCCGTGACAAAACCATGCGCTTACAATTATCCACTTCAGTCCCATTCTGAGTCAGACACTGCAGAATGCCAGCATGCCACTGTGTGTGAGGAGGAAAGGCAGGGAGGGGAAAGTGWTTTCACAGGAAGCAGGGTAGGAGATGAGATGAAAAAAGAAAAGGAGGAAACATTTCTCAATGTAATTTGGTTAATTTGGAGGAATTGACTGACTTCAAAACAGCATTATACTGGGGTCAGATATTCCTTGAAGGGGGTGTCACAGGATTCAAGAGAGAGGATACCATTACTCTAATAGTGAGCTGACCGATGAGGGATTGGTGTATCTGCAACAAGCGGTTCTAAGAATGGTTAATGGCAGTGTTTATTAGTTGAGGTTTCTAAATGAGTGGCCCCTCACGAGCCACACACAGCTAGGAATTCATTTATAATAAAACACATTCAAAATAAATAGAAATATGCAAAAATATGCAGAAAGCAGACATACAAACACAGACAAAAACATTACACCTTTCATTACACAAACAAACATAAACAGGCGACATATGTTCAAACAGGCAGAGTTAATTGTAGGAGGCATTGTGAATTATTACTGGAACCATCATGTTATGCCAATCTCATTAAAGCATTTACTAAAGTAGTGTAGCATATTGAATAAGAAAAAGGACTATAACATTCAATTATGCGGCAGCTTTCAACCTGAGAGAGACAAAAGTACTTATGCATTTTTCATGAGATGTGGAAGGGCCTCAATAAGTAGTGTCAAATACGGATCATTAGGAGTTCATGGACATCAACCGGCTTTTCCCATAATGCCCCAGGCCCTCAATCAAATGGCCCGTAATGAACTGACAGGATGTTACCTCAACAACAACACCAGACAAAAAGAGCTTTTGCAAATGTTTAAAACAACAAGGGTAAATAGACCCTCTTATAAGGTGTGAACCTGTTTTTAGGGAATGGTAATGGTCTGTTAGATTTAGACACATTCCAGAGCAAAGTTCTCCTGAACTTCGGTTTTAGAAAAATAAGTAAAGTTGCACAGTAAGTGAACTACAATAGCAGCATGGTTCACAGGTTTCTGCCGGCAAGGCAAGGTAGACATGTTAACACTCCGTAGGGCTGCTCTCTGGGTTGAGCCAAGCATGGAATCTAATGAAAAATCTCTCTCATATCCATGGTTTCACCTGCCCAAACACTTCATGCAAGATAAAATGGCTGACAAGACAGCTAAAGCCCATGCCCAGGTTATTTGTTGCCAAATGTCAAGAGCTTTCCACAATATGAAGTGATTGTCTTTGTACATTTCTGGGGGTTTCAGTCAAAAAAGAAAAATATATGCACTATGCATAAATTTCTCTGCCATTTCCTGGTTCAAATTCAAATAGTTCGCCTAATTTCAGTTTATGTGACAAAACAAGCAATTATTTTGCGGATAATCATACCGGCCGTAACGGGAGAAATTGAGGATATTTACTCAGCAAAACTCCATATTTAGTGATTAACGAACACATTTTGACATTAAAACACTTGCAGAGCTGTATAATGGGAGTTTGAATCGGAGATTCCTGCGTGTTAGATACATCTCTGGCCCATCTACTGTTGCTCCCCAATTCTGACTTGTGCTCTGATATCTGTTTCACTGATTTCTGCTCTTGTAAAAGCCTGGGTTTTCTGCACGTTAACACTAGAAGCTTATTACCTAAAATGTATCAATTGAAAGTGTGGGTTCACAGCTCAAATCCAGATGTGTTGGTCATTACTGAGACGTGGTTAAGAAAGAGTGTTTTGAACACTGATGTTAACTTTTCTGGTTATAATCTTTTTCGGCAAGACAGATTTTCCAAAGGTGGTGGAGTGGCAATCTTTACCAAGGAACACCTTCAGTGCGTGGTTGTCTCCTCCAAGTCTGTCCCCAAACAATTTGATTCGCTGGTTTTAAGCATTCAACTTTCAAATAGCTCTTTGTTGACTGTTGCTGGGTGTTATCGTCCACCCTCCTCCTCACAGCTGGCCATGTCCCTTAATGTTGATGATGTGGTTGTTACAAGGAGCACATGGCTGAGCTCTTTAATCACCACTTCATTAAGTCAGGATTTCTATTTGACTCAGGCATGCTTCATTACCCGTCCAACATTTCCTCATCTCCTACCCCTTCTAATGCGACTAGCCCCGATGCTCCTCCCTCTTTTCCCCCTGCCCCGCTACAAAGTTTCTCCCTGCAGGCGGTCACTGAGTCTGAGGTGCTAAAGGAACTCCTTAAACTTGACCCCCAAAAAACATCTGGGTCAGATGGTTTGGATCCTTTCTTCTTTAAGGTTGCAGCCCCTATCATCGCCTATCTCGGACCTTTTTAACCTGTCTCTCCTCTCTGGGGAGGTTCCCATTGCTTGGAAGGCAGCCAGGGTGAGTCTTTTATTTAAAGGGGAGATCAAGCTGATCCTAACTTTTATAAGTGAATTTCTATTTTGTTAAACGCTCTACAACAAAGCTTTCTTAATGTCCAACAAGCTTTCTCTGCCCTTAACCTTGCTCTGAACACCTCCAAAACAAAGTCAAGTGGTTTGGTAAGAAGAATGCCCCTCTCTCCACTTCTTTGATTACTACCTCTGTGGGTTTAGAGCTTGAGGTAGTCACCTCATACAAGTACTTGGGAGTATGGCTAGACAGTACACTTTCCTTCTCTCAGAACATACCAAAGCTGCAGGCTAATGTTAAATCTAGACTTGGTTTCCTCTATCATAATCACTCCTCTTTCACCCCAGCTGCCAAACTAACCCTGATTCAGATGACCATCCTACCCATGCTAGACTACGGAGACGTAATTTATAGATCGGCAGGTAAGGGTGCTCTCGGGTGGCTGGATGTTCTTTGCCATTCGGCCATCAGATTTGCCACCAATGCTCCTTATCGGACACATCACTGCACTCTATACTCCTCTGTAAAGTGGTCATCTCTGTATACCCGTCGTAAGACCCACTGGTTGATGCTTATTTATAAAACCCTCTTAGGCTTCACTCCACCCTATCTGAGATACCTACTGCAGCCCTCATCCTCTACATACAACACCCGTTCTGCCAGTCACATTCTGTTAAAGGTCCCCAAAGCACACACATCCCCGGGTCGCTCGTCTTTTCAGTTTGCTGCAGCTAGCGACTGGAATGAGCTGAAACAAACACTCAAACTGGACAGTTTTATCTCCATCTCATCATTCAAAGACTCAATCAGGGACACTCTTACTGACAGCTGTGGCTGCTTCGCGTGATGTACTGTTGTCTCTACCTTCTTGCCCTTTGTGCTGTTGTCTGTGCCCAATATTGTTTGTACCATGTTTTGTGCTGCTACCATGTTGCGCTTCTGCCATGTTGTGTTGCTACCATGTTGTTATCATGTGGTGTTGCTACCATGCTGTGCTGTCATGTGTTGCTGCCATGTTGTTGTCTTAGGTCTCTCCTAAAGTAGTGTTGTGGTGTCTCGCTTGTCGTGATGTGTGTTTTGTCCTATATTTGTATTTTTAAACCTAGCCCCCGTCCCCACAGGAGACCTTTTGGTAGGCCGTCATTGTAAATAAGAATTTGTTCTCAACTGACTTGCCTGGTTATTAAATAAAGGTTAAATAAAATAAATAMAAATATAAATCTCTGACGCACAGATACTGGGGCATCTAAAGTCTTAGCTCCAATGGCAGCATATTGAATATTTAAACTACTTTCCAAATGGGTGAATTATCTCAAAACAATTAACATTTGACATGAAGTCTGCCTTGGTGTTTACATTGCAGTGTTATTGGTTTAAGAGAAGTATTCATTTTTTAAATGATTTTTTAATCTCCATTTGTGCTCATTTACCAGTTTTTCGGCTTCTTGAGAAAAAAAGGGTTTGCAATGGTGATAATATGATGTTTGTGTTCCAACACAGTTTTTTGTTGTATTTATTTTATATTGAACAAAAATATAAACGCAACATGCAACAATTTAATAGATTTTACTGAGTTACAGTTCATATGAGGAAATCAGTCAATTTAAATAAATAAATTAGGCCCTAATCTATGGATTTCGATAAAATGCAATTGGGTTCATTTTCCGTAGCTTATGCCTACCCATACCATAACCCCACCACCACCACGGGGCACTCTGTTCACAACGTTGACATCAGCAAACATGACGCTCACCAACATTTTTTTATTTTTTATTTTTTATTTCACCTTTATTTCACCAAGTAGGCAAGTTGAGAGCAAGTTCTCATTTACAACTGCGACCTGGCCAAGATAAAGCAAAGCAGTGCGACACAAACAACAACACAGAGTTACACATGGAATAAACAAACGTACAGTCAATAACACAATAGAAAAAGTCTATATACAGTGTGTGCAAATGGCGTGAGGAGGTAAAGCAATAAATAGGCCATAGTAGCGAAGTAATTACAATTTAGAAAATTAACMCTGGAGTGATAGATGTGCAGATGATGATGTGCAAGTAGAAATACTGGTGAGCAAAAGAGCACAAAAAGTAAATATAAACAATATGGGGATGAGGTAGGTAGATTGGGTGGGCAATTTACAGATGGGCTGTGTAAAGCTGCAGCGATCGGTAAGCTGCTCAGATAGCTGATGCTTAAAGTTAGTTAGGGAGATATAAGTCTCCAACTTCAGCGATTTTTGCAATTCGTTCCAGTCATTGGCAGCAGAGAACTGGAAGGAATACAACGCCATACACGTGGTCTGTTGTTGTGGACGTACTGCCAAATTCTCTAAAACGACGTTGGAGGCGGCTTATGGTAGACAAATCAACATTAAATTATCTGGCAACAGCTCGGGTGGACATTCCTGCAGTCAGCATGCCAATTGCACACTCCCTCAAAACTTGAGATATCTGTGGCATTGTGTTGTGTGACAAAACTGCACATTTTAGAGTGGCCTTTTATTGTCCCCAGCACAAGGTGCACCTGTGTAATGATCATGCGGTTTAATCAGCTTCTTGATATTCCACACCTGTCAGATGGATGGATTATCCTGGCAAAGGAGACATGGTCGCTAATAGGGATGTAAACAAATTTGTGCACAATATTTGAGAGAAATAAGCTTTTTGTGCATTTGGAACATTTCTGGGATATTTTATTTCAGCTCACGAAACATCGAACCAACACTTTACATGTTGCATTTATATTTTTGTTCAGTGTAGCTAGACCTTGTAGGTAGTGATCACACTGAGGGCCTAATTACATGCAAGCTTCTTAGAGAAACTTTTTCCTAATGGGATACCTCTCTTCGTCTCTTTGATAGCACT
Organism: Salvelinus sp. IW2-2015; assembly: GCF_002910315.2. Lineage (NCBI taxonomy): Eukaryota > Metazoa > Chordata > Actinopteri > Salmoniformes > Salmonidae > Salvelinus > Salvelinus sp. IW2-2015. The sequence goes on along the minus strand of NC_036860.1, from coordinate 42,823,619 downwards.
GACTGTATGGGCATAATGAATAACTTGGGAAGGAAGACATTGATTGTGGGCCCACTGAGCCTGGCGGGAAAATAATTAACGACAGCCTCGAATGGAACGGCAGTCTGGAAGACAAATTGATGGTGACAGATGGATGGTGACAGATCTGGCTCATAGACTGACTTGGAGTTATGTTAATAAAACCCTCCAGGTTGACATGCTCCTGGCAGGCTGGCAGACCAACCTCGGTGCAGGGCGGGGGCTGAGTGGAGGCCCAGAACCCTGTACATTACTGCTCACACTGACGACATCACCAGTAACGCACATAAAATGACATGGGTATGTTTTGTCACTTTGTGTTGAGTGTGATTTGAAAGCAAGGTCATGGCCAGGAAATAGTTTGACATAATAAAGAAGGCAGAGCATTGCTATCCCATGATACCCTAAAAACACATCCTATTTTTGTGAGCTCCTCCAGATAATGTACAAGACATGCTCCTGTTTAGCAATCATGTACAAACCAGTCATTTTCTCCTGAAATATCTTGTTTGATGTGTTCTGACACCTTACAGTCCATGGAGTGGTTGTCACTATGTACAATAGGATTGGCTAACAGTGCATGTCAGTTAAACTGGGTGGTGTTGAACAACGGATTTGAGGACGTGTGAAGATAAAGCCAGCCAGCCCAGGTTGCTTAGCATATTAATGAAATCCATGGTTAAATACTTATAAAATCCCATTACTCACACACATAATGAATCATCCAACCAATCTCTGAACTGTTGGAACAGCTGCCTATTACTGTTCTATTACTGTTCTAGAACTGTTCTATTACAGTTCTAGAAATGCTCTAGAATGGTTCTATTACTGTTCTATAAGAGTTCTGACACAAATGACTGGTGGTTAAAACATCACCGACAACCCAAACCGCACACACTAAGCAGGTTGCCATTTTTTAAATCAGATATGGTGTAGGAGACATGGAGTTTAGTTAAGAAGCCTACAGTTCTTGACCCTGCAGTCACTACAGGTACTGTAGTGCTGGATGTGAGACAGTATATATAAGCACACAGATTTTTCTAGAACACCTGCCTGCCCTATAAAGAAACAGATTGTGTTCATTTAGGCCCTGTCTACCAGGCCTCTCTATGTGCTACAGTAGATGCAAGCCAGGCCCACCTGGGTTATGACATTACCTCCCCAATAATTGCAGCATGAGGCTGTGGGGCTACAAGGCTAGTCCAGGGCCATGATGAAGTAATACATCATGCCACAGCAACTGAAACCACTCACTGAGTCTGGAGCAGGAAGGGGGAGATTAGGAGGAGAGGAGGAGAGGAGGAAAGGGGGAAAGGGGTAGAGGGGGAAGACAGGAGAGGAGGAGAGGAAGAGGAGAGGAGGAAGAGAGGACAAGAGGAGGACGAGAGGAGGAGAGGAGGAGAGGTGAAGAGGGGAAGAGGGGGAGAGGGGGGAAACTATTCTGTGATGCATCTGGCACAATCACAGAAAAAGAGAGCGTGACAGAGAAGAACGATAATTGGAGAGGGAGAGAGGGAAGTTGGGAATGAAATGTTAAGATGGCGGCGCTGAGGAGGGCACATGTCTTGCTGGTTACTGCTCAACTTTGCTTTTTTATGGCTATTTATGTGTTAATTATTACTTTATTTGCTCAGCATGTTCGTGCAATAATACGACCGACAAACATTTTTGGATCATGAATTGGAAGCTACACACTTATCTCTCAGCCTCCATGATCTGGAATACTACTCCTTTGTTCCCCGCACAGTGGGCTCATCTGTTGCTGCTGACTAAGACGACCGAAGGCAACGCCCGCGACGAAGAAGAGGAAGAAAAGGGGGACTCCAAGGTACTGTAGGCTGAAAAGAACAGCCTAAGGTCATCTCCAAGGTAGGCTGAAAAGAACAGCATACGGCCTCCTCTTCCTGGTATCCTGATGGCTAATGTGAACTTTGTGAACTCAGAGCAAGGCTTCAATTGCAGAGGGACATCCCGGAATGCTGTGTCTTTGTTTTTACAGAGACATGGCTTACGGACGATACACTCAACTCTGTTATTCAAGCAGACGTTTTTCCAATTTCCGTATGGATCAAATGGCGGCTTCTGGTAAGAGCAGGGGGGAGGGTATGTTTCCATATCAACAATTCCTGGTGTACCGAAGCTGAAAACATCTTGAGCTCCTGTTCACCCGACCTGGAGTTTCTGATGCTGAAATGTCGACCCCACTATATGCCGAGAGAATTCACGTGTGCTATTATCCCAGCTGTGTACATACCGCCACAAGCAAACACTGAGGAGGCACTCAGCGAACTATACAACATCATTAGCCAGAAAGAATCCTCTCACCCGGAAGCAGTCTTTATTGTCACAGGTGATTTTAACCAAGTATGTTTAAAACATATTTTTCCGGTCTCTCTCTGTTCCTACTCCCAGCCTACAAGCAGCAACTCAAGAGGGAGCCACCAACACAGAGAATAGTGAGGCGCTGGACAGAGGAGGCAGACTCAATGCTGCAGGACTGTTTTGAGAATACTGATTGGAATATGTTCAAAGATTCATCCACCCAAGACTCATCCATCAACACTGAGGAATATACTGTACGTCGTCAGTCACAGGCTTCGTTAGGAAATGTAATGATGATGTTGTACCCATAATAACAATCTGGACATATCCTAACCACAAACTCTGGAGATATCCRTCCCATGCTGAAAGCACGTAATGCAGCATTCAATGTCAGTAGAAAGAACCTCGATGACTCTGTGGCATGTGACGTGTACAAGGCAAGCAGGTATGAACTCCGCAAATCCATTAGGGATGCAAAAAGACAATACTGACTCAAACCTGAATTGATGTTTGACAATTCAGTCTCGCAACGCATGTGCCAAGGACTACAGACTATCATGGACTACAAAGGCAAATCCAGCAGCTTAACACATTCTATGCTCGCTTCGAGGCAGACAATACCAAGCAATCCAGAAAATTCTCGCTGTTCCGATGACCAGGTGCTTTTGCCCTCCGAGGCTGACGTGAGGAAATAATACTCACAAAACCGTCGGCTCAGATGGCATCCCTAGCCGCGTCCTCAGAGTGTCTGCTGATCAGCTGGAGGGCATATTCTCTGACATCTTCAACCTGTCCCTGTCCCAGGCTGTATTCTTCACCTGCTTCAAGGAGACCACCATCGTCCCAGTGCCCCAAAAAAACATGCCCAAATGTCTATCGCCCCTTCACACTCACCCCGGTCATCATGAAGTGCTTCGAGAAGCTGGTCATGGCCCACATCAAGGCCAGTATTCCAGGCTTCACTGGACCCACTCCAATTTGCCTACTGCTCCAACAGATCCACGGCCACAACCCATCTGGACAAGAGGAACACCTACAGTATGTGAGAATGCTGTTCACCGACTACAGTTCAGCATTCAACACTATTGTTCCCTCCAAGCTCGACACCAAACTCTGACCCCTGGGTCTGGACACCACCTTCTGTAACTGGATCCTGGACTTCCTGACGGGAAGACCACAGGCTGTAAGGATTGGGGGGAAAAAACTCCTCCACACTGACTCCTCCTCAGTCCTCTGCTGTACTCCCTGTTCACCCACGAATGTGTGGCTTTGCACGACACCAACTCCATCATCAAGTTTGCTGATGACACCACGGTTGTAGGCCTGATAACCAACAATGACGAATCAGCCTATAGGGAGGAGGTAAGTGAACTGGAATTATGGTTCCAGGACAACAACCTCTTCCTCAACGTCAGCAAAATAAAGGAATTGATTGTTGACTTCAGGAAGCAGAACATGCCCCAATCCACATCAATGGGACCGCAGAGTCAGCAGTTTTAAGTTTCTCTGCATGCACGTCACCGAGGACTTGACACGGAAAAGCAACATCACCACTCTTGTCAAGAGGGAGCAACAGGACATCTACCCGAAACAGTGTCTGAGGAAGGCCTGCAGCATCATCAAGAACCCCACACACCCCAGCCTCGAGCCGCTCAGTCCCTTACCGTCGGTCAGACGGGAGGTCTGATAGAAACTGTCTCTCAGCCTGTTGGTATCTACAAGCCATCAAATTGCTGAACACTCGAACTGTACTGACCACCTGCACTGATTCTCCGCACCTTAGCACACATGCACTCACTCACTATTTTCACCAGTACATATGTCTTGAAATTGCACAACTGTTAGTACAAAAATCAAAACAGATCATCAAAAAGGCTGGTTTTTCAAAACTTTAAGCGTGTTTTCAATTGACTCAGTACAACACACACACCTTTCATATAAAGTAATTGGCTTTCACAATGCAATGCTCATGATACTTTTTATATGATTCTCTTCTTGTCACACCCTGATCTGTTTCTGTACCTTGTCACACACCCCTGGATTACTGACCTCTGCCTGCCCTGACCCTGAGCCTGCCTGCCGTTCTGTACCTTTCAGACTCTACTCTGGATTACTGACCTCTGCCTGCCCTGACCCTGAGCCTGCCTGCCGTTCTGTACCTTTCAGACTTTACTCTGGACTACTGACCTCTGCTTTGCCTGCCCCCCTGTTTCTGTAATACACTTTTGTTACTTGTAAACTGTCTGCATATGGGCCTTCTACTGAGCCTTCATACTTCTCATTTGTTGAAATATATTTGACCATCACTTAATCCAACTGCACTTAATGGTTAAACACTTAACCGTTTGGTTAACCTATAGATTTTAAACTAGTTTGTCTACTATATATGGATTTTGAGAACTACAGAAAGAAAATGTGTATTTGTAAAGTATATACATCTAAATTACATGTACTGTATGATACATGATAACCATACATAATTACTACTCGTTATTGCCCATTGATTTCACATAGTGGTAACCACAACTGGTCACCATATAAAAAGGGTGTGTGTGAGCACTTGCAATTTCTTTTAACATGGAGCAGGATAGACGGCAAGGGAGAGGAAGAAATCAAAGAGCTTGTGGACAAAGGGCCCGTCAGAGAGGTGGTCATGGGCCCCATCGAAGAGGTCAAAGAGGTGGGCATGGGCCCCATCGAAGAGGTCAAAGAGGTGGGCATGGGCCCCATCGAAGAGGTCAAAGAGGTGGGCATGGGCCCCGTCAAAGAGGTCAATGAGGTGGGCATGGGCCCCGTCAAAGAGGTCAAAGAGGTGGGCATGGGCCCATCAATGAGGCAAAGAAGTGGGCATGGGCACCGTCAAAGAGGTGGACATGGGCCCCGTCAAAGAGGTGGGCATGGGCCCCATCAAAGAGGTGGGCATGGGCCCCGTCAAAGAGGTCAAAGAGGTGGGCATGGGCCCCGTCAAAGAGGTCAAAGAGGTGGGCATGGGCCCCGTCAAAGAGGTCAATGAGGTGGGCATGGGCCCATTCAAAGAGGTGGGCATGGGCCCCATCAAAGAGTTCAAAGAGGTGGGCATGGGCCCCGTCAAAGATGTCAATGAGGTGGGCATGGGCCCCGTCAAAGAGGTCAATGAGGTGGGCATGGGCCCCGTCAAAGAGGTCAAAGAGGTGGGCATGGGCCCATCAATGAGGCAAAGAAGTGGGCATGGGCACCGTCAAAGAGGTGGACATCAGAGAGAGGGAGGTAGTCCGGGCCATGGTCATTGACCATGTTGTAAACAGAGGCATTACCATGGCAGAGGCTGACAGATTAATTCACCCCATTCTGAAAATATAAACTGTCAATTCAATCATGAGAACATTTCGCCCAAAAAAACGATAAGTCTGCAGGATATGCACTATGCTTTACCATTACATTTACAGTCAATGACATACTGTAATGCATGTACATTTACAAAACGTGTTACAGTATTCTTAAAGTATGATTGATTGACAGTATACTCTGTTCTACCCTCAGAATTGACAGTAGACCCCGTGGTGGTGGCCGTGGCCGTGTGGTGACCGACCAGCAGGAGTGGGCAGTGGTGGAAATGGTGAGGGCCAGGAATGACATACCGCTGTCCGAAATAACGCAGGCCATTGAGAACCATGACACCTTTGCCAATGTGGCATCCATCAGCCTACCAACAATCGCCTGCCTTTTGAAGAGGAACCATGGATCTATGAAACACATTTACCGGGTGCCTTTTGAGAGAAACAATGACCGGTGAAACAACTGTGTGCCGAGTATGTTCAGGTACAGCACTATGTACTGTATTACTGTTGTTAGTTGATGCACATGCTACTTCACAATATCATATTGGAACTATACTGTAGAAATAACTAACCAAAATATATTTTTAGAGGGTGATGGTGCTTCATGCTGCTGTGAACCATCAGAAGTAAATCTTTGTTGAAGCGGGCTTCAACCTGGCCAAAACTCGACGCCGAGTAGCCAGGTGTAGCAGGGGTAAGGTGTTGGGACTGCTGTTGGAACTCTGCTGTTGGGACAGCTTATTGTAGGCTCTAACAGTTTGCGGGCATAATTTGTCACCGTTATAGTGCAATTAATGTATTGTTGAGTGTTGTGTAGTGGCTTTGCTGGCATGCATAATAATTTTTATTTTGCTCCACCAAGATTTACATGCTAAAATCACCACTGGGATGGATCAAAAACATTGTAGTTACCCCACAATACTAATTGACAGAGTGAAAAGAAGGAGGCCTGTGCAGTATAAAAATATTCCAAAACATACATCCTGTTTGCAATAAGGCACTAAAGTAAAACGGCCAAAAATGTGGCAAAGTAATGAACTTTATGCCCTGAATTCAAAGCATTATGTTCGGGGCAAGTCCAATACAACACATTACTGAGTACAACTTCTCATGTTTTCAAGCAYGGTGGTGGCTGCCTTGTGTTATGGGTATGCTTATCAGTTAAATGTTTTACTTAAATTGTCAACACTTGAAAATGACTGTCTAGCAATGATCGACAACCAGCTTGACAGAGTTTGAAGAATTTAAAGAATAATAATGTGCAAATATTGTACAATCCAGGTGTGAAAAGTTCTTAGAGACTTACATTATCCAGAAAGGCAGCTGTAATCGGTGCCAAAGGGGATTCTAACATGTATTGATTCAGGGGGTTGGATACTTATCTAATCAAGATATAGTAGTGTTTTATTTTTCATAAATGTTTTACAAATGTTAGTATTTTTCAATACAGAGTATTTTATGTATATGGTTGACAAAAAAAAATCACAATTAAATCCATTTTTAATCCATTTTCCCACTTTGTAACACAACAAAATGTGGAAAAAGCAAAGGGGTGTGAATACTTTCTGAAGGCACTGTATACATTAATTCTACACATACTGTACATCACAACTGCTGCTGCTACCAGACTCTTACTTCGTTTGCTAAATGCTGCACAATTTAAACACTAACCCCCAATCCCCACTTCCCCAAAACATGTAAATATTGGACTGTATTATACTTATTATATTCTACTGAGCCATTTACTTTATGTTCGTATTCTTATCTTTTATTACATGTTATTTTTGTTACATTGTCGAGATGGAACCTGCAAGTAAGCATTTCGTTGGACGGTTAATACTGTGTGTACTCCGTACATACAACTAATAAAACTTGAAACTTGAAATTTGAGTAACAAGGGGATAGTAAAACAGTAGGACTGAGATTAGGCAGACTAGTCAAGATTACTTATTTTATTATTTTAGCTCATTTACAGGGGTTAGGAACTGCAATGCAATCATTTGAGGAAATCAATAAATCTGGGTTTTTAGTCTATCTACAGTATCTAAGATTTAAAAAATGGGTCAGTAAGACAGATAGGTAGTTGAAAGGTGTCTAAGACTGGAGTGTTTGAGCTCATTGTCAGAATTTGAGAACAGAGATTCCAATCCAGGCAAATAGATGACATCTGGAGTGAGTTAGTGTGTTGTATTGGGTTATTTACGACGTCATGGTCCAACCAGGCCTACTGACATACACCACAGTTCTATAATAAATGCATGTAGGACAGATTTTCGATTTCCTTTCCATTTTGCAGCATGTCATTTCCGTGGCGACAAGATGTCCGACATGTTTTATTCAGGCCGTGAATGAAAATTTGAAGAGGCCAACATGAAAAGAGAGGGAAATATAGAACCAAGACAGTAGGTTCATTTCTTTAAATAAATCAGTAGAGTAAGACAAAAACGATATAACATTTCACCATGTGTCAGTGGTATCTGCCCCTCAGGCTTTTTGTCCTTGAGCGATGATGCTCTCGCATCTTTTTTAAATGGGATCCTCGCAAACCTGTGAGTGACAAATTGCGCTGTCAGTCTCCATGAATTGAGTAGACAGTAATGAAACCTTTCTCTAAAAACAATATCCACAAATAAGGGGGCAAAGTCTTCCCACAATGAATTGTTTTGATACGGAAATATAATCCATACTGGATATAGATTTCATAAATGAAAAGTACAAAAGCGGGTAGACCAGACAGTAGCCTTGCATTGTAGCTTTTCCTGGAGCTGTGTATGTAAACAGCTCTGCAAAGAGAGCGCACAGCTTCCACACCCTGTGTGTGGGGGGGTTCAGGAAGAGCCAGAGAATTGTAGGTTATCATAGCCAAGTGGGTGTCAAATTATCCCTTCACCGCAATTACATTGCCATGGGTTTCAGAGCCTGTCTGTTAGGCAGCAGCCTGCTGTCTGCTGTCAACTCATTCCCACCACCAAGCATGAGAGAGAGAGAGAGAGAGGAGAGAGAGAGAGAGAGAGAGAGAGAGAAGAGAGAGAGAGAGAGAGAGAGAGAGAGAGAGAGAGAGAGAGAGAGAGAGAAAGCAGGGTATATGGAGAGGATGAGAGCAGAGTTTTGTGGGTATAACTAAGCTCATACATATCGTTGGCACATGTTGCATCACCCAGGAACACAGTGAATAGTACCTTTAGATCTGTCAAACAGAAGGCCAATGCTTTGTGTTAAAGCTGAAGGCTTGTACAATGTGTAACTCAAATTTGTGTGGCGCAAAAAGCCAAATCCAATATCAGTAGAAACAGGTTGTTTTTTATACATATCAAAGGAAACTTTTTAGTTGACAATCCACTGTAGCATAGCAGCATGTAATTTGGCACTCAGATCTTGAAGGCCAGCTTGACAAGGCATGCTGTGTTAAAGCTCTAACGTGTGTCTCTCTCTCTCCCTCGTGTGTGTGTGTGTGTGTGTGTGTGTGTGTGTGTGTGTGTGTGTGTGTGTGGTGTTGTGTGTGTGTGTGTGTGTGTGTGTGTGTGTGTGTGTGTGTGTGTGTGTGTGTGTGTGTGTGTGTGTGTGTGTGTGTGTGTGTGTGTGTGTGTGTGTGTGTGTGTGTGTGATGTCAAAAAGGCCTGCTATTCTATATCTCTCTATCTCTACACCAAGGTGACCATGTGTCAAATAACATATTTAATTTTTGTTGACTGTATGTTCACTGATTCATGTCAAGTGTCTCCTGGACGTGAGTGAAAGCATGCTGCATGCCTGTTGCCCTGGTCTCTTTCAATTTCTGACCCTAACCTTGATAAGTTCAGAGCTGTAGTGCAGCTCTGCTATTGACAGGGAAAGGATATGGCATTGCCTCTCGCTTGCATGCTATACAACTGATGGAGAATGGATGAGTTTTAACTAAGTATTAAGCAAGCCTCAAAAAGATCTCACATTATACAGAATCTGTGAAAATAGAAATGATCAAACAACTATTACTCCCTCTCTGTCTTCCTCTCTCTAACATACGCACAAACACACACACACACACACACACACACCACACACACACACACACACACACACACACACACACACACACACACACACACCACACACACACCACACACACACACACACACACACACACACACACAGAGAGCATCGTGAGCCCTCCAGCTGGTGTCCTGTGGAGCACTGAGGCGGGGGAGAATGTCACTTTCAACAGAGTTCTCAACAGCAAATTAGACCCCATTGGAGAGACAAAGAATTTGAAAACAAACCCAATATTGATAAACTCCCGTATCTACTGGGTGAAATACCACAGTGTGCCATCACAGCAGCAAGATTTTTGACCTGTTGCCACAAGAAAAGGGCAACCAGTGAAGAACAAACTTGTAAATACAACCCATATTTATGTTTATTTATTTTCCCTTTTGTACTTTAACTATTTGCATATCGTTACAATACTGTATATAGACATAATATGACATTTGAAATGTGTAATGTTTACTGTACATTTGTATTGTTTAATTCACTTTTGTTTATTATCTACTTCACTTGCTTTGGCAATGTTAACATGTATTTCCCAAGCCAATAAATCCCTTAAATTGATTTTTGAATTGAGAGAGTGGATGAGAGATATGTAAATAAATACAATGCCTAGACGGGGAATCAGAGGCGTCACAAATCTTTATCTACAGTACAGCAAGGCTCCCAGGCTCACAGCAGGGGAGCAGTGTCACTGAAGCAAAGCTAGTAAAGACTGACAGAAGAATACAGCCTCTGGATAGACATGGACAGCAGGAGTCTATTGATGCAGGAATAGACCTATATCTCCCAGCCATGCTGACCTAAACAAATAAAATACTTCTAATCTCCGTGTGAAATCTGTTCACTGCATCTGATTTGATCTGAAATTGAAATCCAGCAGACTTTCCCTGGGTATTACACATCCAGATCATCATACATCATATTTCCGTTTAAAGCACAAATTCAAGGTACTGCTCGGCGCACGCTGGTGACATTTTAACTACACAAAGTAAATGGTGTGCGTGCAGATTTCCCCTGACAGCCTGTCAGTCGCTATTAACACGTGAACACTTTATCTCCAGATACCATCTCATGCACTTTTAAGTGTGATCAATTGACTTTGCGTGTAAGCACCTTGATCTAGTATCACAGACTGATGCATCTGTGAGTGAGTGCCTGGGCCTCTCTCACTCTCTGTGTATCTCAGCAGCAGCACTCACCGCAGCAGCACATGAATAGTTTTGCATACATTTTTCTCAGCGAAGCCAACACTAAAATTGTAATGCTGTGCGGATGCTGTGCCCCATCCTCCCCCCACCTCTCTCAGGAAGCCGAAGCCATCCAAATGCCACACCACTGCCACTACCATTACAGATGACGCCTTTGCTTCTTTAGGACCAAACTCAGTACTGACACATTTTTTTAAATCTCACATTTGACTTTTTTGTTCAAGTAATTGCTTAAGCCTTGGCTGGTGATACATATTTCAGAAAAAGACCCAGAGGTATGTTTTGTTAAAGGTTGTAAAATGATAGAGACACAAAAGAACATTGACTACAATACATATTTAAGGAATACAATTAACCCTCTGGGTTATGATTCATGGCTGTGTTGATCGCTACTAGGGGACCTTTCAGAATTTACAGAACCGGGTCATGCTTTTTCAATTTCAGTCTGGGGGGGGACTGCTATGTCTTTAATTTAATTTGAAATCAATACAATATCAATATTTCTCAGTGTTTTAGAATAAGTTGCTTATTATTTCTCAATATATTACCGATGCCACCACTCATTGATTCTCCGCTGGGTGTGGTCTCAATCAAATGATCCATAGACTATAGGGCCGATTCCACACCAGTGGGAGCTGAAAATATTTTTGGTACCTCAGATTCTGGCAATTCTCACATAGAAACTTCATTGGGTGGAAGGATGTTTGAAATTCTTTTTACATTTGCATCACAAACCATTTTTGAGATAATCTGGTTGATTTTAGTCCCTTTTTAGAGGTTAACAAAGGTTAGCAAAAGACATAACATGATGACAAAAACTTTACTCATGGTCACTCCCACTAAGGCCAATTTTGAATGGCTGATATCCTAGTGTAACGCTGGGAGTTGAGACGCAGGTGCATGGGGTGAGTTTAATAATACAAGAAACATGGAACGATACAAAAGAGTAGCGTCGGGACATTAAGACATAACCGATACTGCCTGGGGAATGGAACTAAGGGAGTGACAGATATAGGGGAGGTAATCAGTGAAGTGATGGAGTCCAGGTGTGTCTCATGATGAGTTGCAGGTGTGTGTAACGATGGTGCCAGATGTGCGTAATAATGATTGTCAGAGCCAGTGATTAGTAAACCGTCGACGTCGAGCGCTGGAGAGGGGGAGTGGGAGTAGACATGACAGTGCCCCCTCCTGACACGTGGCTCTAGCCGCAGGACGATGCCGGCCAGGGGGAACGGCCTCGAGAGCGAGGAGGCCCGTCCGGACGGTGAAGGTGGAAATCACAGATGATGTTGGGATCCAGAATGTCCTCCACCGGAACCCAACACCACTCCTCTAGACCATACCCCTCCGAGTCTACCAGGTACTGGAGCCGACCCCCATGACGTCGGAAGTCCAGTAGGAATCTGACGGCATAGGTGATACCTCCCTCAACGTCCAGGGGAGGTTGGAGGGGGGTCGTGGGGGACAACCTTAAGCAGGGGACCAGGAACAACCAGCCTGAGAAGGGAGACATGAAAGGAAGGTATGATATTGTAGTCACTGTGGAGCTGTAATCTATACGTCACCTCGTTGACCCTTCGGAGGACCTTGAAAGGCCCCACAAACCTGGGGCTCAGCTTCTTGCAGGGCAGGTGGAGTGGAAGGTTCCTGTTTGAGGTGGAGTGACAGACATGATCACCACGATGGAACACGGGAGCCTCCCTGTGGTGGCGATACGCCTGCTCCTTCTGACGGTGGACGACGTGCTGAAGTCTCACCTGGGCGTCGCTCCACACTTCTGCATGCCTGAACCACTCATCCACCGCAGGAGCTTCGGTCTGGCCCTGGGTCCACGGAGCAAGGGCCAGCTGATAACCCATAACACACTGGAAGGAAATCAGACCAGTGGAGGAGTGACATAACAAATTCTGGGCGCACTCCACCCAGGGAAGGAATTGGGTGGCTCTTCAGGAACCTGACCAGCCCGTTAGCCTGAGGCCTATACCTGGATGTGAGGCTGACCGTGACCCTGAGCTTCTCCATGAAGGTTCTCCATACCGTGATGTGAATTGGAGGACACGGTCGGAGACGATATCCTCTGGAAGGCCATAATGCCGGAAGACCTGCTGGAATAGTGCCTCAGTGACATGGAGAGCAATAGGGAGACCAGAGAAGGATAAAACGAATGGTGGTGAAAATTGTCAGAGGGGAGATCAGTGCCAAAATCAATGGATAGATGAGACCAGGAACACTGAGGCACGGGAAGCGGAAGGAGTTTCCCTGCTAGAGTGTGCCAGGGCGATTTAGGTTGGGTAAACACAGAACAGGAGTTGACGTAGAGAATAACGTCCTGTGCCAAGGTGGTTCACCAATACTTTTCGGAGAGAGATTGAATAGTACGGGTGATCCCTGGAAGTTCCAAATCAAATCAAAATCAAATCAACTTTTATTGGTCACATACACATGGTTAGCAGATGTTAATGCGAGTGTAGCGAAATGCTTGTGCTTCTAGCTCCGACCATGCAGTAATATCAAACAAGTATTCTAACAATTTCACAACAACTGCCTTAGCCACTCAATGTTAGTGATGGCTGTTTAACTTCTCTAGGATAGGGGGCAGAGTTTTCACTTAGGGAAAAATAGCGTGCCCAATTTCAACTTCGTTCTACTCATCCCCAGAATATAAGATATGCATATTATTAGTAGATTTGGATAGGAAACACTCTGAAGTTTCTAAAACTGTTTGAATCATATCTGTAAGTAAAACAGAACTTATATAGCAGTCAAAACCCTGAGGACTAACCTTTTTTTTTTTTTAAGTCACTGTCTGTTCAATGAGTTATTATGGGCAGGCCAGAATTCTAATCACTATACTCGCAGTTCCTACTGCTTCCACTGGATGTCGCCAGTGTATGGAAATAGGTTGAAGTTATTCATTTGAACAATGAGGAAGAAAAACACCAGGAAGTAGAGTGACGTCTTGTGTTTTGTTTGAGAGTTGCGCAAGACTTGAAAAGTAGCGTGAGTTTGTTGATATCCTGTATTGAAAACAGATTGACCCGTCTTCAATTTGATCGATTATTAACGTTTACAAATACCTTAAATTGTATTACAAAAGTACTTTGAAATGTTTTGGCAAAGTTTAGAGGWAWTYTTTTAGATATTTTGYAGTGACATTCTTCAAAGGGGAAGCTGTTTTTTCTGGATCAAACGGGACAGATAAATGGACAATTTGGACATATATGGACGGAATTAATCGAACAAAAGGACCATTTGTGATGTTTATGGGACATATTGGAGTGCCAACAAAAGAATCTCGTCAAAGGTAATGCATGTTTTATATTTTATATCTGCGTTTTGAGTAGCGCCGGCATGGTTGAAATAGGCTACACTCTCTTTGTTGACATTGTGCTATCATCAGATAATAGCATCTTATGCTTTCGCCGAAAAGCCTTTTTGAAATCTGACATGTTGGCTGGATTCACAACGAGTGTAGCTTTAATTTGGTATCTTATATGTGTGATTTAATGAAAGTTTGATTTTATATAATTTTTTTGAATCTGGCGCTCTACATTTTCCCAGGCTATTGGCCAGTTGGGACGCTACCGTCCCACATATCCCAGAGAGGTTTTAACAGTCTGATGGCCTTGAGATAGAAGCTGTTTTTCAGTCTCTCGGTCCCAGCTTTGATGCACCTGTACTGACCTCGCTTTCTGGATGATAGTAGGGTGAACAGGCAGTGGCTCAGGTGGTTGTTGTCCTTGATGATCTTTTTGGCCTTCCTGTGACATCGGGTGGTGTAGGTGTCCTGGAGGGCAGGTAGTTTGCCCCTGGCGTTGTGCAGACCTCACTACCCTCTGGAGAGCCTTGCRGTTGTGGGCGGAGCAGTTTCCGTACCAGGCAGTGATACAGCCCGACAGGATGCCCTCGATTGTGCATCTGTAAAAGTATGTGAGTGTTTTTGGTGACAAGCCACATTTCTTCAGCCTCCTGAGGTTGAAGAGGCGCTGTTGCGCCTTCTTCACCATGCTGTCTGTGCRGGTGGGCAATTTGAGTTTGTCCATGATGTGTACGCCGAGGAACTTTCCACCTTCTCCACTACTGTCCTGTCGATGTGGATAGGGGGGTGCTCCTTCTGCTGTTTCCTGAAGTCCACGATCATCTCCTTTGTTTTGTTGACGTTGAGTGTGAGGTTATTTTCCTGACACCACACTCTGAGGGCCCTCTTCTCCTCCCTGTAGGCCGTGTTGTCGTTGTTGGTAATCAAGCCTACCACTGTAGTGTCTTCTGCAAACTTGATGATTGAGTTGGAGGCGTGCATGGCCACACAGTCATGAGTGAACAGGGAGTACATGAGAGGGCTGAGAACACACCCTTGTGGGGCCCCAGTGTTGAGGATCAGCGGGGTGGAGATGTTGTTTCCTACCCTCACCACCTGGGAGCGGCCCGTCAGAATGTCCAGGACCCAGTTGCACAGGGCGGGGTCAAGACCCAGGGTCTCGAGCTTAATGATGAGTTTGGAGGGTACTATGGTGTTAAATGCTGAGCTGTAGTCGATGAACAACATTCTTACATAGGTATTCCTCTTGTCCAGATGGGTTAGGGCAGTGTGCACTGTGATTGCGATTGCGTCGTCTGTGGACCYATTGGGGAGGTAAGCAAATTGGAGTGGGTCTAGGGTATCAGGTTGGGTGGAGGTGATATGATCCTTGACTAGTCTCCCAAAGCACTTCATGATGACGGAAGTGAGTGCTACAGGGTGATAGTCGTTTAGCTCAGTTACCTTAGCTTTCTTGGGAACAGGAACAATGGTGGCCCTCTTGAAGCATGTGGGAACAGCAGACTGGGATAGGGATTGATTGAATATGTCCGTAAACACACCAGCCAGCTGGTCTGCGCATGCTCTGAGGACGCGGCTAGGGATGCCTTCTGGGCCGGCAGCCTTGCGAGGGTTAACACGTTTAAATGTTTCTCACGTTGGCTGCGGTGAAGGAGAGGCCACACGTTTAGGTAGCGGGCCGTGTCGGTGGAACTGTGTTGTCCTCAAAGCGAGCAAAGAAGTTGTTTAGTTTGTCTGGGAGCAAGACATCGGGGCTGGTTTTCTTTTTGTAGTCCGTGATTGACTGTAGACCCTGCCACATACCTCTCGTGACTGAGCCGTTGAATTGCGACTCTACTTTGTCTCTATACTGACGCTTAGCTTGTTTGATTGCCTTGGAGGGAATAGCTGCACTGTTTGTATTCGGTCATGTTTCCGGTCGCCTTGCCCTGGATCTCTGGATGTTCCGCGACGACAGCTGTATGCGCCCAGATCAGCAGCCAATCCCTTATCCCGTGGGAACGTAGATGTGCTCAGGAGGACAGGTAGTGGGTCCGGAWTCCCTCTCCAGAGCCTGACGAATGYCCACATCTATGTCCCAGACCACAGAGGCTACGACTCGATAGGGGACGGGAAAGCAGGTCCTCCAGCATTCGGGTGCCCAGTCCGTGATTCTCATCCTCGACCATGAGATGGTGGGGTTATGGCGTTGGAGCCATGGGAGGCCAAGGATGATCTTGTGAGCTGGTGCACTAATGATGAAGAAAGGAATGTTTTCCTGATGAAAAGACTCCAYGGTGAAGGTGAGTGGTGTGGTGATGTGTGTGATGGTTTCGGATCCTAGTGGCCGGCTATCAAGGGCTTGAACCGGAAACAGAGAGGAGAGCGGATATGAGGTGATGTTCAGAGAGGAGGCAAGGGTCTGGTCAATAAAGTTCCCCACGGCACCGGAATCCAATAGCGCTGTTGTAACAGTACATGAAGGATAGCCAGCTAGTGTGAGCGACACTAAAAAGGGTTTGTCAGAAAATGATGAGATACTCACACCGGCCCCAGAAGGTGGAAGATCACGTGGCCRTTCCTCTGCTCTTGTGGATACCAAGTTGGTATCGCTCAGTCGCGGGGAGGCGTGTGATWCCTTCCTCCATGGGTTCAGGCTCTGATACAGACTGGTCACTAAGGGAGGGATAGAAGCGATGAGGGTACCGACGCTCCTGAAGTAGGTTATCCAGATGGATGGCCATTGCGATGAATGCGTCCAAAGAGTCATCTCGAAATGCCAGTTCTGTCTGGACCTTCTCGCGTAGTCCTCTTCTGAATAGCATACGGAGTGCGGCTCATTCCAGCCGCTGAATGTGGCTTCTGTCCGGAATGTGAGCGTATACTCGGCAGTGGTCTGATCATCCTGACGTAGTTGGAGTAGGCTCTCACACCCCCTCCCTGCCCTCCGGTGGATGATCAAAGACACCTCTGAACAGAGCCATGAACCCCTCTTATGAAGCCAGCTCCTCCTCTCCTCTCTCCCAGACAGCCGTAGCCCACTCCAACACCCACCCAGTTAGCAGAGAAATAACCGTGGCAACCTTGGACCTCTCGGTGGTGGGAGCTCCCATCTGATGCACAACATAGAGGGAGCACTGGAGTAGGAAGCCACAGCACTTAGATGGGGTTCCATCATATTTGTCCGGGAGAGACAAACGGGCATCGCTGACCTGGGCGGACTGCTGAATGGACTGGTGTGCTGGCTCGACCTGTGGTAGAGTATCCTCCGCTAGTTGAAGGGAATGCTTCTCGGGTATGTTCGAGACATTGAAGAATGCGAAGGACCTCCTCCGTAGCCGTCCCCAGTTGTGCCATCTGGTCGTGGTGCTGACGAAGTAGGTATCCCTGTTTGTCGACCGTCTGGGAGATGTCCTGATTTCATGCTGCTTCCATTTGTCAAGGTATTATTCCGTAACGGAGACCCTGGGAGTGGAGAAGCATGGGGTGAGTTTAATAATATAAGAAACATGGAACGATACAAAACAAGAGTAGCGTCGGGACATGAAACACATAACCAATACTGCCTGGGGAATGGAACTAAGGGAGTGTCAGATATAGGGGAGGTAATCAGTGAAGTGATGGAGTCCAGGTGTGTCTCATGATGAGGCAAAGGTGCGTGTAACGATGGTGCCAGGTGTGCGTAGTAATGATTGCCAGAGCCAGTGTTTAGTAAACCGGTGACGTCGAGCGCCGGAGAGGGGGAGCGGGAGTAGACATGACACCCAGGCTTATACAGTGYCTTCAGAAAGTATTCACACCCCTTTACTTTTTCCACATTTTGTTGTGTTACAGCCTGAATATAAAATGAATTAAATGTAGATGTTTTTGTCACTGGCCTACACACAATACCCCATTATGTCAAAGTGGAATACATTTTTTATTCTTACAAATGTATTAAAAATAAAAGGCTGAAATATCTTCAGTCAATAAGAATTCAACCCTGTTGTTATGGCAAGCCTCAATAAGTTCAGTAGTAGAAATGTGCTTAACAAGTCATATAATAAGTTGCATGGACTTACTCTGTGTGCAATAATAGTGTTTAAAATGATTTTTTATTACTACATCATCTCTGTACCCTACACATACAATTATCTGTAAGGTCCTTCATTCGAGCAGGAAATTTCAAACACAAATTCAACCACGAAGACCAGGGAGGTTTTTCAATGACACGCAAAGAAGGCCACCTATTGGTAGATTGGTCAAAATAAAGCAGACATTGAATATCCGTTTGAGCATGGTGAAGCTATTAATTACACTTTGGATGATTTATCAATACATCCAGTCACTTCAAAMATACAGGCGGCCTTCCTAACTCAGTTGCCGTGGAGGAAGAAAACCGTTCAGGGATTTCCCCATGAGGCCGGTGGTGACTTTAAAACAGTTACATAGTTTAGGGATTTCCCCATGAGACCAGTGGTGACTTTTAAACAGTTACAGAGTATAATGGCTGTGATAGGAGAAAACTGAGGATGGATCAACAACATTGTAGTTACTCCACAATACTAACTGACGGAGATAAAAGAAGGAGGCCTGTGCCGAATACAAATATTCCAAAACATGCATCCTGTTTGCAACAATGCACTAAAGTAACACTGAAAAAAAGTGGCAAAGCAATTAACTTTTTCTTGTGAATACAAAGGGTTCAATACAACACATTACCGTGTACCACTCTCCATATTTTCAAGCATAGCGGTGGCTGAATCATGTTATGGGTATGCTTGTAATCGTTAAGGACTGGGGAGTTTTTCAGGATATATAAAAAACAGAGTGGAGCTCRGCACAGTAAAAATCCTTGAGGAAAACCTGGTTCAGTCTGCTTTCCAACAGATGCTGGGAGATGAATTAATCTTTCAGCAGGACAATAACCTGAAACACAAGGCCAAATCTACACTGGAGTTGCTTACCAAGAAGACAGTGAATGTTCCTGAGTGGTCGAGTTACAGTTTTGACTCTAATCTGCATTAAAATCTATGACAAGACTTGAAAATGGTTGTCTAGCAATGATCAACAACCAATATGACAGAGCTTGAATTTTGAAAAGAATAATGGGCACATATTACACAATCCAGGTGTGCAAAGATCTTAGAGACTTACACAGAAAGACTCACAGCTGTAATCGCTGCCAAAAGTGATTCTAACATGAAATGACTCGGGTGTGAATACATATGTAAATGATATATTTCAATATTTAATTTTAAATACATTTGAAAAAAATTCTAAAAACATGTTTTCATTATGGGTATTGTGTGTAGATCGAATTTTGAATTCCGGCTGTAACAGAACAAAATGTGGAATAAGTCAAGGGATATTCTGAAGGCACCATATGTGCTGTGTGCGCAATAGCCTGTGGATGACGTTTAACCAAGAAACACTTACCATGATGAAAGCCCCCAATATAAGGAAATTGAAAGTGAATTTCTTCTAGAACCAAATTACATGTTCCTCAGTACACAAACACGCACACAACAATATAACGAGCCATACCAATATAACATTCACCCACTCCCCCCCTGAAAGATCAGAACCAAAATATTGGCACCAGAAATCAGCAGAACATTTAACCTTTTCTTTATTTATTGACACTTTATGTAGTGTCCTGTAATACTTAGTTTGAAGCAGGGGTTGGAACCGGTTCAAGGAACAGAATCGGAAACCGGAAAATTTCTTAACAAAAGTGATCCAACTGTCATTTTAAAAGCATGGGAACAGGTTATTAACGTTATTTTACGTTCCAGGCTTCCACAACCAAATGCAACAAAGTGCCTATGCTAAGCCCTCACTCTATCCCTCAGAAATGTATTCCAGTGTCTGCCTGTGCGTGTTTAGGCTACCTGCCCCTCCCCCATCTGAAGCATAGTACTGACTTACAAGCTTGATTCAGAAGATAGGGAGAGAGATTTTTTATTAGCTAAGGAAGAAGGGATAAACTTTTTGCCATGCTATCTAAGGATACTAAAGGCCTAGTTATCACGGCATTATTTTCTATTATTTTATAATATGAAGAATACAATTGAACATAACTGAATAAAATATAAATAATATTTGCTCCCAACAATTTGAGGGAGTGTGCACATTTGTAAGCACGGAAAACACCATTATCAAAAGTGACCACAAATACGATTATGCATGTAATGCTTTTATTTTAAAGGTGCATTTTTATGGTGAAAATTATTATGTATGCCAGTTAGGCTCTACACTCCTTGTAAAGTGGATGAATCTGCTTAATTTTAAGAAGTTATTTGGCCACTTTTGTTGTGATTCAAACCTTATCTAAACATATAGGCCTATGGGCTAGGTTACGTGATGTGTGACTATGATAAAAAAAGGAAGTAAAAAAAGCAATTTTGCCTAAAGCTGGGCATCATTCTCAAGTGATAATAAATAATTCAAGTGATAGGCTAATATTGTCACCCATCAGACTATTCTTGATTTAATCCTGTCTTTACATGTACTAAATAATATATTTCTGAAATTTGTTTTGATTTAGAGTGGACAATTATCATGCACCTGTATCGAAACAGGGGCAGCGGGAAAAAATACATATCAGCGATGTCACGCTTCTCGTGGGCTGAAGGAAGAGTGGACCAAGGTGCAGCGTTTAAAGTGTTCATGATTTAATCCAAAAAACAGCTAAACAGAAAATAACTACCCACAAAAACCATGTGGGAAAAAGCTACCTAAGTATGGTTCTCAATTAGAGACAACGATAGACAGCTGCCTCTGATTGAGAACCACACCCGGCCAAACACACAGAAATACAAATCATAGAAAAAGGAATTCCCACCCAAATCACACCCTGACCAAACCAAAATAGAGACATAAAAAGCTCTCTACGGTCAGGGCGTGACAGCACCCCCCCCCCCCCCCCCCAAAGGTGCGGACTCTGGCCGAAAACCTGAACCTATAGGGGAGGGTCTGGGTGGGCATTTCACCGCGGTGGCGGCTCTGGTGCAGGACGTAGGCCCCGCTCCACCTCAGGCTTGGCCCACTTAGGTGGCGCCTCTAGAGCGCGGACCCTCCTAGCGGGGCCCGGACTGGTGACCCTCGTTGTGGGGGCCGGACTAGGGACCCTCGTTGGAAGCTCCGAACTGGAGGCCGGCTCTGGAGGCTCCGGGCTGGAGGCTCCCGTTGGAGGCTTCATGCCATGTCTCACCACTGGAGGCTTCTTGCCATGGATCATCACTGGAGGCTTCTTGCCATGGATCATCACTGGAGTGGAGAGACACACAGGAGGCCTGGCTCTGGGAGCAGGCACAGGACTCACCAGGCTGGGGAGACATGCAGGAGGGTTAGTTCTTAGCACAGGTACAGGACTCACCAGGCTGGGGAGACATGCAGGAGGCCTTGTCCTTGGCCGAGGCACTGGATACACTGGGCCGTGGAGGCGCACTGGAGGTCTCGAGCTAAGAGCCTACACAACCCGTCCTGGCTGGATGGTGACTTTGGCCCTGCACGTGCGGGGCGCAGGCACAGGACGCACTGGGCTGTGCAGACGCACTGGAGACAGTGCGCAGAGCCGGCACAGGATATCCTGGGCCGTAGAGACGTACTGGAGGTCTGGAGAGCAGGGCTGGCACAATCCTTCCTGGCTGGATGCTCACCCTAGCCCGGCAGATGCGGGGAGCTGGGATGTAGCGCACCGGGCTAAGAACGCGTACTGGAGACACCGTGCGCTCCACCGCATAACACGGTGCCTGACCAGTACGACGCCCGCCATGGTAAGCACGGGGAGTTGGCTCAGGTCTCCAACCTGACTCAGCCACACTCCCCCTGTGCCTGCCCCAATTGGTGGGGGCTGCCTCTCGGGCTTCCTTGCCAGTCGTGTTCCCTCATAACGCCGGTTCCCTTTTCCTGCTGCCTCCGCTCTCCTGGCTGCCTCCACCTGTTCCCATGGGAGGCGATCCCTTCCGTCTTCGTGATGTTAATGCCAGGCAGTTTACTTTGGGCACGTCAGTCAGGCGGAAGTTGAGAAAAAAGGACCCTAGCCTGAAGAAGTTAATGCTTTATACTGTCGAGTTTCTCTTTGCAATTACTAAAAAGAACCTGCTTCCTTTAACCTTTTGTCAATAGGGGAGCGMTATTTTCACTTTGTAAAAAATCGTTCCCAAATTAAACTGCCTCGTACTCAATTCTTGCTCGTACAATATGCATATTATTATTACTATTGGATAGAAAACACTCTCCAGTTTCTAAAACCGTTTGAATTATATCTGTGAATAAAACAGAACTCATTTTGCAGCAAACTTCCTGTCAGGAAGTGAAAAATCTGAAATCGGGGCTCTGTTCCAGGGCCATCCTATTAATTTGCCTGAAATCTATGGATCTACAGAGCAGTGTAAAATGCCTATGTTGCGTGGTTTTGACTAGATAGGATACAGCTTTTGTCAGATTAGAATTTTCATAGTAGGTGTCACGTTCGTCTTCCTCCTCGTCTGAGGAGGAGTAGTTGGAGGGATTGGAGGACCAAAATGCAGCGTGCTWTGTGTTCATCATGAATTTAATAAACAGAGAACACTGAACAAACTATACAAAACAATAAACGAACAACGAACGTGAAGCTATATAAGAAATGTGCTGACACAAGCAACTAACATAGACAATCACCCACAACGACAAAACAGGCTACCAAAATATGGTTCCCAATCAGAGACAACGACTAACACCTGCCTCTGATTGAGAACCATATCAGGGCGGCTCTGGCGGCACAGGACAGACGGGCGGCTCTGCCGGCTCAGGACAGACGGGCGGCTCTGGCGGCTCAGGACAGACGGGCGGCTCTGGCGGCTCAGGACAGACGGGCGGCTCTAGCGGCTCAGGACACGGGCGGATTAGCGGTCTGGCCAGACGGGCGCTCGACGGCGCTGGCAGCGGGCGGCCAAGACGGCGCTGGACAGACGGACGGCTCAGACGGCGCTGGACAGACGGGCGGCTCAGACGGCGCTGGACAGACGGGCGGCTCAGACGGCGCTGGACAGACAGGCGCACCTGTAGGGAGGAGACGGAGAGACAGCCTGGTGCGTGGGGCTGCCACAGGACCCACCAGGCTGGGGAGACCTACAGGAGGCCTGGTGTTTGGAGGAGGCACCGGAAGGACCGGGCTGTGGGGGAGCACTGGAGCTCTGTTGCACAGCCTTGGCACCACTCCCCCAGGCTGGATAACTACTCTAGCCCGGACCCTCCAGAGTGCACGCACAGGTTGAACCGGGCTGTGGGTGAGCACTGGAGATCTAGTGCCTACTACGCGCACCTCTCCCTTGGGCTCCACTCCCACATTCGCCCGGCACGAGCGGAGCGCAGGCATAGGACGCACTGCACCCTCCCAGCGCCCCGGAGACACAGCACGCAGAGCCGGCGCAGGATACCCTGGACCGAAATGGCGTACCGGAGACCAGACACGCTGAGCAGGCACAATACGCCCTGGCTGGATGCCCACACTCGCATGACACTTTCGGGGGGCTGCCCTATAGCGCACTGGGCTATGGGCACATACTGGCGACACCGTGCGCTTAACCGCATAACACTGTGCCTGACCAGTAACGCTCCAACCTGACTCTGCCACACTCCCCGTGTTCCCCCCCCCATTTTTTTGCTGCCTCCAGCTCTGCCTTGGGGCGGCGATATTCCCCAGCCTGTGCCCAGGGTCCTTTACCATCCAAAATCTCCTCCCATGTCCAGGAGTCCAGAACTCGCTGCTGCCCGATACCACGCTGCTTGGTCCGGTTGTGGTGGGTGATTCTGTCACGCTCGTCTTCCTCCTCGTCAGAGGAGGAGTAGTTGGAAGGATCGGAGGACCAAAATGCAGCGTAGTATGTGTTCATCATGAATTTAATAAACAGAGAACACTGAACAAACTATACAAAACAATAAACGAACAATGAACGTGAAGCTATATAAGAAATGTGCTGACACAAGCAACTAACATAGACAATCACCCACAACCCACAATGACAAAACAGGCTACCTAAATGTGGTTCCCAATCAGAGACAACGACTAACACCTGCCTCTGATTGAGAACCATATCAGGCCAAACACAGAAACAGACAAACTAGAAATACAACATAGAATGCCCACTCAGATCACACCCTGACCAAACAAAACATAGAAACATACAAAGCAAACTATGGTCAGGGCGTGACAGTAGGTTAGGAGAATTTATGCAGCAGATTAGGATAATTCATGTAGTAGGCTAGGAGAATTAGGTTAAGTTTAGGAAAAGATTTAGGGTTAATTTGACAAAACTATTCCTTCTAGCCATGACCATGTTGCATCGCTGAAACTGTATGGCTCTTTAGAGTGAAGTGTTACACAAGGCTACACAATTCAAATTGAGGTAATTAACCTAAAAATGTATCCAATTTTGGTAATGCTTTTCAGTGACCGTGGATAAAAATCACTCCTGCTTGTTTAATAACATATTCAACCTCTCTCTCTTTTATTTAGATGTAAGATCCCGAGTCGTTAAAGATTATGGCATGACACATGGAGAGAGGTGCAGTAAAAGCCAAAGATATGAGACAGATAGACGGTAAGTTATCAGTCTCCTGATGCAATACCTGGCCCTGTAGAGCTTCACATCAGCATAAAACACATCGATGTCACTGATGCTAGCAAGACAATCTGGAGCATATGGTTCCAACAGGCTCAGTGTTCTGTCGCTCCTGGATCGTCATGACTGTAATAAGACTAATTGTCAATAGCCACTATATCCACATGAGTTGCAGATCTAAAACCAAATTCGGTGAGTTCACTGAACTATCTTGTATGCTAAGGTGAATAGCTTTCCAAATGTCCTCTTGTTTGATCCTTTAAAATGGTGTGGGTACAAACCTATATTAGATAGCTGCTTTATTAGCCTAAGTTTAGCCAACATTTCATTCAGACCTCGCCTGCTGTAGCTACATTACTGTGCAGATGCTGCTGAATTTTGGATTCCATTACAGACATATACGTTACCTAGAGCAGGAAAGGGAAATACTACTGAACGGCTGCAGGCCCTGACTGACTGTAACCATGCAGCCCTGCTTAAACACACCAAGATGAATAGTTTGCTATTACTCAAATTGCTCACCCCTTGGGGAACTATTTCCAGAGGAATCTGCGGCGCTTTCACAGGTTATCTCCCCGAGCACCAACAGCTCAGAAAAACAGAACCAGCAGTTCCTTAATTTATTCATATCTCAGGCATCATACTTACTCCCAAATCTTGGGGGAGAGGAGAGAAGCCCTTGTGCCTCCCTGCCTCCCCGTCTGCCTCCCTGCCTCCCCGTCTGCCTCTCTGCCTCCCCTGTGCCTCCCTGCCTCCCCGTCTGCCTCCCTGCCTCCCAGGAAACACATTAAAGAGCTCAAAGTTTAACTCCTCTTCCAGGAGATCACTGAGTGCTCCCTGTTGATGCATGCAGAGCATCGGAACAGGCTGGGAGCATCACAGAGAGGACCCCGCCAGGCGCCAGGCTTCCTTGCCCAGTGAACCAGCAGCCTGACAGAGTAGAGGGAGAACAGCGCCCACATCAATAGGTGTGTCAGAGCACAGAGAGGGAGATGAGATGGGAGCCATGTGTGTAGCACTCATTCTGCCTGCTTACAGTGAACAAATCCTACACTGTGGGGAAAGGAGATGCCAACCCGTTAGCTGACTCATACATAAAAATTGACATTATATACACACACGTATACCAAAGTTAAAACCCCATATTAAACCACACGTGTCATAATCCCCTAACGTTCCCAGACACTGCTTCTGTACTTGTTAACATTGTAGGGGAGTGAAACAATGCTTTATGCCTCCACTAAGCAAGGGCGTACTTCACATATCGTATCATACAATGATTATTAGTGCTCACAGAGCAGAGAGACAAACTATTGAACCAATGGTGCTGTCAAAACCCAACTTAACAGCTCTAACAGATGATTTAGTAAAACCAATCTGGGGTGAAGTTAGAAACAAGATGAAAATGATACATTTATTCATGTCACCAATCTCAACACATCACTCATTAATGTTTCCATTAACTTCTGTAACATAAGTTAACATTGTGTACGTTACAGACTTGAGCATTATGTACAGTTGGGTTACAATGTACGTTACAAACTACAATTATGTGCTGTTGGGTTACAGTATACGTTACTGATTATTAATTATGTACAAACTAACCCACCACAGGATTCTCTCTTCTCAGTTTCAAAACAATTACAGACTTGTTCGAATTTTAATGCTATGCCCATAAAACGAACAAGGACACTCGTTAGGGAATTGAACAGTCCCCCCAGTCCTAGTGCTTCTCAAGAAGCCCTCCTTATCAATGTCAGAGAGAGAGAGAGAGAGAGAACCAGAGAGAGAGAGAGAGAGAGAGAGAGAGAGAGAGAGAGAGAGAGAGAGAGAGAGAGAGAGAGAGAGAGAGAGAGAGAGAGAGAGAGAGAGATCTCCAACACATTGTTTCAATGCTCCGTGGTCTGGTCTGTTTCATATTTCAGGGCCTGGGATGGATGTATAACACACTGGCGCAAGGAAGAGCCATCTGGGTCCATTGGCACCTTAAGCAATGTCACAGTAGGTGCAGGATAATGTCTTAATAGGAAAGGTGTGCGTTAAATGTAGAACATGGTAATGGTCACAGACATGAGGTTGGGGGTCAAAAGATTTCTATGTCAAGCCAAAATGGTGTTCAAGTATTCTCTGTTAGTATGCCTCTTACCGTGAATAACCACATTGGAAATCACTTTGTACAAAGTCATTTAGGAAGCACAAGATATAACAAAGTCAGGCTTACCACTAGGTTGATATGGATGTATATCTGGTGGCATGCTCACTTACATGCCCAATTATCCCCCCTGCCCACTGTGAGGGCAGCACTGCAGAGAGCAAAGATAAAAGCCAATCTTTCTCACTTTCTCTAAACCCATATCTATCTCTTCCCCTCTCTCGGTTTCCAACATGTCTGAAAAGAGAGCGCAGGGATGGCACAATAGGTGTGCTATCGAGTGACAGCTGCCTTTGTTGTGCATTTAGCCCACACTGTGAAACAAGCCCTCCTAAAACATGAAAAAAGTGTGTCTAGAATCCCAGAATCCTCCATCAGAATTAAAGCTATACAAACAACTGCAGGAAATAAGATCTGAGCCCATATTCATAAAGTATCACAGATTAGGTGTGCTGATTTAGGATATGGTCCCCCCTTTTATTCATTGTGATTTTAAAGACAAAACTGATCCTAGATCTGAGACACTTTGACGACTGCTCTTGAGATCAGTTCTAAGAGAGTTTCAATGTACACGCCTTATGGAACTGGATACATGACGTTATAGGGAGAGGAGATCCATACAGTTAATGTATCGCTGTGTTATATGACTGAAGGGAAAATGACCCAGTCAGCATTTTCAAGCATTTCAGTTTCTCCTCTACGAGTCAGGATCAATATGTTCATACTGATCTCTTATTAGGTGACAGGCGGCTTTGTTTTTCCTCACTGTTATGTTGTGTCTAAAGGTGGAATCAATTGAGTCGAATTTCCCGTCACAATTCAATATGTCATGCTGTCGTGGTGATAGGTAATTGATGGTGGATAATGTATTCACTGTATTGTCACTGTACAATACTGCTGGAGCCATCTTTCCTAATTGATTATCTTCATAGCGTGTTTTTTTCTTTTTCACTTCAACGGATCTCCTGTACAACAGTCCTTTTGATAAAAGTACTCAGAATGGTGAGAACAGTGGATGAGATTTTTGCTGAAGGCAGGGTTTCTGAGTGGAGTTCCATTGTCTGTATCCGAAATAGCACCCTAGTTCCTTTAGTGCACTACTTTTGACAAGAGAAGTAGAGGAGTGCAATGTATAGTAAAAAGGAACTATGGTGCACTTCTTTTAAATAGGGTGTGCAGGTGTGTGTGTTATGCAGGTGAATGAGGACCCAAAAGCGACGTAATAGAAACAGAGTCTTTATTCCAGTATCAAACAAACAATGATTCTCCTGGATATATCAAAGGTAAATCCAAAACAGGAAACTGAAAWCCTCTCGTCAGTAGAGAGGAACGACAGGAGACGCGACCACAGACTGCAGGTCGCTTCAGGAAGGCACAGGCCGTAGCTGACATAGACACCTGCTCACACGCAGCATCTGAAGAAGGCCGACAGGGCGGAACAAGACACAGGAACAGCAAACATCAAACAAGAATCCGACAAGGACAGAAGCGGAAAACAGAGGAGAAATAGGGACTCTAATCAG
>NC_036860.1:42778841-42790402 GCF_002910315.2 Salvelinus sp. IW2-2015 | reverse complement strand
AGGGCAAAATAGGGGACAGGTGTGAAAGAGTAAATGAGGTCGTTAGGAGAATGAGAAACAGCTGGGAGCAGGAACGGAACGATAGAGAGAGAGAGCGGGAGAGGGAGAGAGGGAGGAGGAGAGAGAGAGAGAGAAAGAGGGAAAGAACCTAATAAGACCAGCAGAGGGAAGCACAGGGACAAGACATGATGATCAAAGACAAAACATGACAGTGTGTATGGACTTCAGCCACCCAAGCTATGGACTGTTCTCTCTGAACTGTCCGGCAAGCGGATACCAGAGCATCGAATCTCAGACCAACAGGCTCTGAGACAGCGGCCGTGTCCAAATACCCACACTAGCGTACAACATACTTAAACTGCATACTATGTAGTCCTCGTTGCACACTATTTAGCAAGTACAGTATGCAGTATGCCACTGCCGCAACACAGTAGCGGTTCCTGACTGGCTGAGCAGGTGGGGCGATGCCGAGTGTGGGTGGATTTTTCCAAATTCAACAGACATGTATCACATTAACCAGTCTAATAATAGCTAATTTCCAATTTGATTACTTTCTGAATAGAATATTAATGGAGTTATGGGCCTACTTAGGCTGGTGATAGGCAGACTATCACATTCAACCTATACTGCAGCCCATAAAGCCCATCTATACTATTTAAAAAGGACTGAAGACAGAAACAGATCATTTGGTTCCATTTCAACATATTTATTATTGAAACCAAAGTGCTTTAACATACAGTACCAGTCAAAAGTTTGGACACACCTACTCATTCCAGGAAAGGAAGACCCAGAGTTACCTCTGCTGCAGAGGATAAGTTAATTACAGTTAACTGCACTTCAGATTGCAGCCCAAATAAATGCTTCACAGAGTTCAAGTAACAGACACATCTCATCATCAAATCAGACACAACTGTTCAGAGGAGACTGCGTGAATCAGCCCTTCATGGTCAAATTGCTGAAAAGAGACCACTACTAAAGGACACCAATAAGAAGAAGAGACTTGCTTGGGCCAAGAAACACGAACAATGGACATTACACCAGTGGAAATCTGTCCTTTGGTCTGATGAGTCCAAATTTGAGATTTTTGTGAGATGCAGAATAGGTGAACAGATGATCTCTGCATGTGTGGTTCCCACCATGGAGCATGGAGGAGGAGGTGTGATGGTGTGGGGGTGCTTTGCTGGTGACACTGTCAGTGATTTATTCAAGGCACACTTAACCAGCATGGCTACCACAACATTCTGCAGCGATACGCCATCCCATCTGGTTTGCGCTTAGTGGGACTATCATTTGTTTTTCAACAGGACAATGACCTAACATATCTCCGGGCTGTGTATTGGCTATTTGACCAAGAAGGAGAGTGATGGAGTGCTGCATCAGATGACCTGGCCTCCACAATCACCCGATCTCAACCCAATTGAGATGGTTACGGATGAGTTGGGCCCCAGAGTGAAGRAAAAGCAGCCAACAAGTGCTCAGTATATGTGGGAACTCCTTCAAAACTGTTGAAAAAGCATTCCAGGTGGAGCTGGTTGAGAGAATGCCAAGAGTGTGCAAACACTTATTTGGTTACTATATGATTCCATATGTGTTATTTCATAGTTTCGATGTCTTCACTATTATTCTACAATGTAGAAAATAGTAAAAATAAAGAAAGACTCTTGAATGAGTAGGTGTGTTTAAACTTTTGACTGGTACTGCACATCAATTCAATCAAATAGTCTAATAGACACACCAAAACTTAAAATGTTCAAATCAAAAGGCTATTGCACAGAAAAACGTGGACAGTTGGGTGCATCGCAAATTCAGAACCGTTGTACAGCAACATAATACACGAAAGCACTGATCATTGGGATCAAGATCAGAATGACTGCTAAGGCTTGATCCATAAATGAAATAATTAAATAGATAGCCTAGCCTACAAAAGTAAGACATTCCATATGTTTAAATCAAAAGGCCTAATTAACATGACATCAATAACTCAGCGACATCCCAAGTCCCTGTGCCGATACATTCAGAAATCAAAAGATGGTTTAGTATTCAGTGGCGTGTATTCTATTATAGATAGATTATAGAATGACCTTCTTGATCCAAATCAGTCAGGTTTCAAGACTAGTCATTCAACTGAGACTGCTCTTCTCTGTGTCACGGAGGCGCTCCGCACTGCTAAAGCTAACTCTCTCTCCTCTGCTCTCATCCTTCTAGACCTATCGCTTCTTAATACTGAACACACAATCTCCTCTCCACCCTCTCCGAGCTGGGCATCTCCGGCCCGCCCACGCTTGGATTGCGTCCACCTGACAATCGCTCCTACCATGTGCGTGGCGAAATCTGTCTCCGCACCACGTGCTCTCACCACTGGTGTCCCCCAGGCTCTGTTCTAGCCCTCTCCTATTCTCCGCTATCACCAAGTCACTTGCTCTGTCAATCCTCACATGGTCTCTCCTATCATTGCTAGCAGACGACACACAATAATCTTCTCCTTTCCCCCCTCTGATAACCAGGTGGTGAATCGCATCTCTGCATGTCTGGCAGACATATCAGTGTGGATGACGGATCACCACCTCAAGCTGAACCTCGGCAAGACGGAGCTGCTCTTCCTCCCGGGGAAGGACTGCCCGTTCCATGATCTCGCCATCACGGTTGACAACTCCATTGTGTCCTCTCCAGAGTGCTAAGAACCTGGGGCTATCCTGGACAACACCCTGTCGTTCTCAACTAACATCAAGGCGTGACCCGTTCTGTAGTTCATGCTCTACAACATTCGCAGAGTACGACCCTGCCTCACGCAGGAAGCGGCGCAGGTTCCTAATCCAGGCACTTGTCATCTCCCGTCTGGTACTGCAACTCGCTGGGCTGGGCTCCCTGCCTGTGCCATTAAACCCCTACAACTCATCCAGAACGCGCAGCCGTCGTGTTTCAACTTTCCCAAGTTCTCTCACGTCACCCCGCTCCTCCTCTCTCCACTGGCTTCCAGTTGAAGCTCGCATCCGTTACAAGACCATGTGCTTGCCTACGGAGCTGTGAGGGGAACGGCACCTCCGTACCTTATCTCTGATCAGCCCTACACCCAAACAAGGCACTGCGTTCATCCACCTCTGGCCTGCTCGCCTCCCTACCTCTGAGGAAGTACAGTTCCCGCTCAGCCCAGTCAAAACTGTTGCGCTCTGCACCCCAATGGTGGAACAAACTCCCTCACGACGCCAGGTCAGCGGAGTCAATCACCACCTTCCGGAGACACCTGAAACCCCACCTCTTTAAGGAATACCTAGGATAGGATAAAGTAATCCTTCTAACCCCCCCCCCCCCTTTAAAAGAGTTAGATGCACTATTGTAAAGTGGTTGTTCCACTGGATATCATAGGGAATGCACAATTTGTAAGTCGCTCTGGATAAGAGCGTCTGCTAAATGACTTAAATGTAAATGTTAAAATGTATTCATGGATGCCAAATATTTGACCAATAAAATAAAAATATATAAAAATAATGTATCTTCGTCTCGCTGCGTTTTCATAATTTTCAAGTCAATTCGCAAGTGGCTGAATCTCATGGAGAAGTCATCCGAGCGAGGGTAACAGCACCCTCTGTCTCAATATGTGTAGCCATGTATCTGATGCTGTCTGACCAAAAGAGTACGACATTTGGGCTGTAGAATTTGATTGATTTGCCAGCAAGCATTGCCTCCTGACAATTTTGTAATTTTTTTTGCCAATCAGCGTTGAGCTGAGCTCAACTCTGGTTGTTCTGTGCAGCAACACGCCCCCCAAGGAGGCCAGTTTGGATTTTGGCTTCACACCAATCACATCCTAAGCAAAACGTAATTTTAATTTCTGTCTGCTTGTGTTGATGTCCTGCAGTAGCAAGCTTGCTAAACCGGCCCCTTTCCTAAGCCATGGATGAAGATGGGGATTTGACTTGTGGTTTTGACTTACAGTTGAAGTCGGAAGTTACATACACTTAGGTTGGAGTCATTAAAACTCGTTTTTCAATCCCTCCACAAATTTCTTGTTAACAAACTATGATTTTGGCAAGTTGGTTAGGACATCTACTTTTTGCAGACACAAGTAATTTTTCCAACAATTGTTTACAGACAGATTATTTCACTTATAATTCACTGTATCACAATTCCAGTGGGTCAGAAGTTTACATACACTAAGTTGACTGTGCCTTTAAACAGCTCGGAAAATTCCAGAAAATGATGTCACGGCTTTAGAAGCTTCTGACTCATTTGAGTCAATTGGAGGTAAACCTGTGGATGTATTTCAAGGCCTACCTTCAAACTCAGTGCCTCTTTACTTGACATCATGAGCAATTTCCAAACGCCTGAAGGTACCACGTTCATCTGTACAAACAATAGTACGCAAGTATAAACACCATGGGACCACGCAGCCTTCATACCGCTCAGGAAAGAGACTGTCTCCTAGAGATGAACGTACTTTGGTGCGAAAAGTGCAAATCAATCCCAGAACAACAGCAAAGGACCTTGTGAWRATGCTGGAGGAAACAGGTACAAAAGTATCTATATCCACAGGATAACAAGTCCTATATTGACATAACCTGAAAGGCCACTCAGCAAGGAAGAAGCCACTGCTCCAAAACCGCCATAAAAAAAGCCGTTTTGCAATTGCACATAGGGACAAAGATCGTACATTTTGGAGAAATGTCCTCTGGTCTGATGAAACAAAAATAGAACTGTTTGGCCATAAAGACCATTGTTATGTTTTGAGTTAAAAGGAGGAGGCTTGCAAGCCAAAGAACACCATCCCAACCGTGAAGTACGGGGGTGACAGCATCATGTTGGGGGGGTGCTTTGCTGCAGGAGGGACTGGTGCACTTCACAAAATAGATGGCATCTTGATGCAGGAAAATTATGTGGAAATATTGAAGCAATATCTCAAGACATCAGTCAGGAAGTTAAAGCTTGGTCGCAAATGGGTCTTCCAAATGGACAATGACCCCAAGCATACTTCCAAAGTTGTGGCAAAATGGCCTATGGACAACAAAGTCAAGGTATTGGAGTGGCCATGACAAAGCCCTGACCTCAATCCTATAGAACATTTGTGGAAAGAACTGAAAAAGCGTGTGCGAGCAAGGATGCCTACAAACCTGACTCGGAGAATGCAACACCATTATCCAAGAAACCCTAGACCCACTCCAATTTGCATACTGCCGAAACAGATCCACAGATGATGCAATCTCTATTGCACTCCACACTGCCCTTTCCCACCTGGACAAAAGGAACACCTAAGTGAGAATGCTATTCATTGACTTCAGGTCAGTGTTCAACACCATAGTTCCCTCAAAGCTCATCACTAAGCTAAGGACCCTGGGACTAAACACCTCCCACGGCAACTTGATCCTGGACTTCCTGACGGGCCGCCCCCAGGTGGTAAGGGTAGGCAACAACACGTCTGCCACATTTTCCTCAACACGGGGGCCCCTCAGGGGTGCGTGCTCAGTCCCCTCCTGTACTCCCTGTTCACCCACGACTGTGTGACCAAGCACAAATCCAAGTGACACAACGGTGGTAGGCCTGATGACCGACAACATGGTGCAGTGTGGTGCCAGGACAACAACCTCTCCCTCAACGTGATCAAGACAAAGGAGGGCCAAGCACGCCCATATTCACATCGATGGGGCTGTAGTGGAGGGGGTCAAGAGTTTCAAGTTCCTTGGTGTCCACATCACCAACAAACTATCATGGTCCAACACACCAAGACAGTCGTGAAGAGGGCCAGACAACACCTATTCCCCCTCAGGAGACTGAAAAGATTTGTCATGGATCCTCAGATCCTAAAAACGCTCTACAGCTGCACCATCAAGAGCATCTGGACTGGTACCATCACCGCCTGCTATGGCAATTGCTTGGCATCCAATCGCAAGGAGCTACGGTTCAGTACATCACTGGGGTCAAGCTTCCTGCCATCCAGGACCTATCAAGGCACAAGGCGAGACCCAAATGCAGATACAGGAGGCAGATGATTGGAGTCTTACAATGTTTATTAATCCAAAGTGGTAGGTAAGAGAATGGTTGTGGACAGGCAAAAGGTCAAAACCAGATCAGATTCCAGGAGGTACAAAGTGGCAGACAGATTCGTGGTCAAGGCATGGCAGAATGGTCAGGCAGGCGGGTACAAAGTCCAGAAACAGGCAAGGGTCAAAACCGGGAGGACTGGAAAAAGGAGAATGCAAAAAGCAGGAGAACGGGAAAAACGCTGGTTGACTTGGAAACATACAAGACGAACTGGCACAGAGAGACAGGAAACACAGGGATAAATACACTGGGGAAAATAAGCAACACCTGGAGGGGGTGGAGACAATAACAGGAACAGGTGAAACAGATCAGGGCGTGACAGGACCTTTATATCAGGTGGTGTCAGAGGAGGCCCTAGTTACCTTAGTCATAGACTGTTTTCTCTGATACTGCACGGCAAATGACACCAGAGCGCCAAGTCTAGGTCCAAAAGGCTCCTTAACAGCTTTTACCCCCAAGCCATAAGACTGCTGAACAGCTAATCAAACTACTTCCCAGACTATTTGCATTGACCCCCTTTTTTATGCTGCTGCTACTCGCTGTTTATTATCTATGCATAGTCACTTTACTCCTACCTACATGTACATATGACCTAAATTACCTCGACTAACCACTACCCCTGCACATTAACTCTGTGCTTGTACCCCCTGTATATAACCTCGTTATAGTTCTTTTATTTTGTGACTATTTTTACTTTAGTTTATTTAGCAATGATTTTCTCACTCTGCACTGTTCTTTAAGGGCTTGTAAGTAAGCATTTCACGGTAAGGTCTACACCTGTTGTATTCGGCGCATGTGACAAATACAATTTGATTTGACTTGAACATAGGTTGTAATATGTATTTTTTACTGGCTTGGCTTGGCTTCCTCAGTGACTTTACCCACGCACCGCTACTGTTAGTATTTATTTTGAAAGCTCTGACAAAGACCAAGAGAACAAGAAACACTTTTCTTTTCAGTGAGAATACAGAAAGCCAGTTTGGGTCAAAAAAATAAAATTCAAAGATGTAGTCTACTCGTGACCATTTTAAGAGAAAAAAATACTTAGCCTACATTTGAACACCACCGCAGAAGCTATTCGGCATCTTCCCAATTAAGTAGACTAGTTTTGTTGTTTGGCTACTTGAACAGAACTAGGGCCTATCACTCGCAACCCACCTCTTCCAATGCATTGTGGAAAAGTGTGCATTGAATTCTACTAGAAGAAGAGTCAAAATGAGTATAACATCCTGGCACTTAAACCATACTAGATTTTCGAAAATTCACATACTATAAAACATTTATTTTCGCATACTGAAAATGAGTTATGTCCGATTACGTTGTTTCCCGCTATTCGTTGATTTTGATAGCGCATTCCCATAGCTGAGTGATGAGCTGTTGTCAAAGTCAAAATGAGTGTGACATCTGGGAATTTAAAGTATACTCGATTTTCTAAATGTTACATACTATTCTATCTAAATTTTTTCTGCATACTCAAACAGCCTACTATTTAGGACGCAAGTATGGGTATTCGTACACAGACAGTTTCTATCACCAAGCCATAAGACTGCTGAGTAGTTATCAAATGGACTATCTGCACTGACTCTATTTTGCACGGACTCTATGCACACTCACAAGACTCTATCCACACACTTACAGACACTCTCACACAAATACACATACAAACACATACTGAAGCCACACACACAAACTGACGCCACACACACACACTTTCAGACATGTACACATACACTCATCTTATACACTGCTGCTACTTAGTTTTTCACTCCTATTATTATATATCCTGATGCCTTGTCACTTTACCCCCGCCTACATGTACATACCTATCGGTTCCTCGACTACTCCGTACCCCTGCATATTGATATGGTATTGGTACTCCCTGTATAAACCTTCAATCTTGTGTGTTTTATTTCTCTTGTGTTTTTACTTTCTTATTTTAACTCTGCATCGTTGGGATAGAGCTTGTAAGTAGAATTTCATTTGTTGTATTCGGTGCATGTGACAAATACAATTTGAATTGAATTAATAATAATAATAAAAATACATTTAACTTGTGAAGCGCTTTTCTCATAACAATGCAAAAAAAATTAAACACATACAACAAACAAAGCTACAGTGCCTTCAGAAAGCATTCACACCCCTTGACCCCTCCACATTCCGCTGTGCTACAGCCCGAATCCAAAATGGAAGTAGAATCATGTTTCCAGAAATCCCCACAAATTAACTAAAAATATGATAGGTTGAATAGGGAATATGGTGCCCTTTCAGGCTGAGTCTGCAGCCTATGATGCATTGGCAGAGGTGGGTTGGTCAGCTCCACCCTATCTCATTTTATCTGCTCTCCCTCCCTAAATTGATACCTTCTCTTATTCTCATGAATCTATTATGTTTTGGAATCGGCAGCGGGTTTAGGATTACCAACCATGGATTTCAGATCAAGACTGTAMAGCATTTTGAAACTGACGGATGAGTTGGATTAGTTATTGCTGTAAAGTGGATTAATGCTGGATTGTCCTTCAGCCCATCATGACCCTGTCAATTMCACTTAAATTGCTCACTCTTACTCTTTTCTGCCAGCATATATTGCTGTGTAAACTCTCCACAGCCGTTTGCCAGTGCCTTGTGCATTTGTTCATGCAACACATTATCAACACACGCCCCCACATCAACATTACTGTTTGTTCCATTAGACTATAAAATGTTACATCATCCTGTATAACTAGGGCATAGGTTATTCTTGTATCACTCTCTACAGAGTAATAACTTATTATACTGTTTATGATCTAATATGTGAACTCTCAGTACTGCCTCATACTCTGTGGGATACAACAGTGACATAATGGATTATTCAGGGGGACAGTGTGTATGGGGATTTAACCTCTTTCTTTGATACATAGAAGGATGACATATCTAGTATAAATATTTAAATTACCCATAAAACGCCAATCTCTGTGTATGTAACCAATAGCTTTGTATGCCTTTGATATGCTAAATGCTTATGGTACTGTTTTCCATGTAGACTAGTGACCATAGTATTGACTGACTGGGCATCCAACAGTTGCATAGACTGGTTATGAACAAGACATGACAAATGAGTGATTAGTCATCCATACTGATGCKCCTTACACTTCACATTTTATCCAACCTTTTGAATCACATAAGGCCATCCTTCAGAGTCATGGCCATTCCAAGCTCTCCATTTAGATGAATGTACTCCTACAAAGTGGGCAGAAGAAGAACACTTCACATGTTATATTACCAAACGAGTGTTTGATGGATCAAATCCTCTTTGGAGAATAATGTCACTGAAATCAAATAACGTGTAAAAATATCTACAGTACTCTCACTAAAGGGTTGTAATAATCCTCTCTAACAATATTCTCCAGACCTCTCTCAGCACTGGGAGCATTCTGTACTCTACTGTATCGCCAGTATCTATTGCTGCACCCTAGTCACGTTCTTGARGTCAGCTGGGTCAATCGTCTTCGAGATGGGGATCGCAGATGGTCAAGGGGAAAGTAGCGTATTGGCAAAACCAGGAAGTCCCGGCAACATTGTGGAGTGTTGTCTCTTAACCTTGAGTTAACCCTAGGGTCACGTACACAGTCCTGCGTCTCTGATCCAGAGAGCAGCCTCCCCTCCCCAGCCTCTCAGCCTCCTGTAGGTCAGCTGGCTCAGGACCAGTGTTAGTGTCCTCACTCCCAGCTCTCAGAGCAGCTTTCAGAGCTCTGATAGGTGGAGGGGTAATCTCCAGCTGTGTTGATTTGCAGTTTGAGAGGAGACGAGACGAGACGTGGAGGCAGCTGTCTAACTCTGGGCCTCAGAAGACAAAGGCTATACATCTAGACCCGAAACATAAAAGTTTCACAATTTAAGGAGTGTCATTTTCTGGTCCTTTTATTATSTGTTGGTCATTTCAGATCTACTGAAATGTGTCTGGTTTCAAGTTTTATTGGTGCTTTGTAAAAATATCTGTTGAGGGCTTTTTATCTGAAATAGTCTACTGCATAGTCATTCAACATTTGTTGTGATTCCAGATAAAGGAAAATCATGTTTTACAATCTCTCCCAACGTTTTCCTTTTCAGAGCTTTGTGTGGTACGATCACAAATCAATAACAGAAACAGCCACTGTTTGACAAAAAGCTGGGGGGATGACACTACACTGAGACGCTAATTAGGCAGTTGATTAATATGTTAATCAGTCAGCTGGTGGTGGAATGATAAACACAGAGCCATGCCTATTAGACCTACACCAGTTAATTAGCCATCATAAATAGTTCATAAGTCATGGACGCTAGATAGTCAATTTATCTTAATGGTGGGTTCAGTCAGTGGGGGGTTTAGTTACTAGCTATTCACTACGGGAGGACTTTTCTGTATCTGATCAGTAGAAGGAAAGGGGAACATTTTCAAATAGCCTGTTAACAACAAAGGACAAGCTAGGCATTAAAATGGCCCTTAGCAACAAACAAAAAATTCAACTCATATGAATAAATGGTAAGTATTTATCTCTGCGTTATCTCTGTGTATAAAATGTATGGGTCTTATTCATGGCTAGCTTGTCCCTTTTTCTCTGTTCTCTAAAGTGGCCAAGGCCAGTGCAGGATAACACTGTGCTTTATTCTATACTACTTTTCCAGACAATTGGACAGCGATGCCCTTGCTTTCCCTGTGAAGATGACTGGATGTCTACTAAACCCATCTCCTCCCCTCCTCCCATAGCCTCCCTTGCAGTGCAGACAGGAACTTGGAGCCTCACGTCCATCTGCCTAAATGAGTTTGACAACTGAATTACGAAGATACCCGATATGGACGACCCCAGAGCTGCACCCAGACAGAGAGAGAGATAGAGAACACACTCTGATAAAAGAAAAATCTGATGCTACAAAAGCATTCGTATTTAAMCTCTTGAAACAGTTCAAAAGTGCTTGTCTGTGACCTCTTTTCACTGCTTGTTAATTAAACTTAGGTTGCATCATTTCTATAAAATGGTACTGATGATCTGTTCTGATTGGCTTATCGCCTGCACTTAAAATGCAACTCTGTGTCACCTAGACACATACCATTGTGTCTCTCTGTAGTACAGTAAAAACCTAACATCATCCTAAAGGMGCAAACTCTCATCATCCCATTTTCRGTAGAACTAGCCATGAATCTTTTGTGGTTTTATAAGACATCTGATTATGCTGCTAGTCTGTAAAACTCACAGCACACCCGGGAAACACTCTTGGCTTCTTTTCTGAACATAATGCAAGCCATGTAAATAAGATATGCATTCAATGCTGGAATGAATCTTCAACATAAACCCGCTTCTAACAAAGACATGTTTTTTATACTGTTTTCACAGTGTTTTATACTGTTTCACAGTGTTTATTCACATGTTTATACTGTTTCACAGTGTTTTTTTATACTGTTTCACAGTGTTTTTATACTGTTTCACAGTGTTTATACTTTTTCACAGTGTTTTTATACTGTTTCACAGTGTGTTTATACTGTTTCACAGTGTAACTGGACAGTTCTGTCTTTC
>NC_036860.1:42766358-42778816 GCF_002910315.2 Salvelinus sp. IW2-2015 | reverse complement strand
TGCCAGTTTTATACTGTTTCACAATGTTTGTACTGTTTCACAGTGTTTTTATACTGTTTCACAGTGTTTTTATACTGTTTCACGTGTTTATACTTTTCGCAGTGTTTATACTGTTTCACATGGTGTTTATACTGTTTCACAGTGTTTTATACTGCTTCACAGTGTTATACTGTTTCGCAGTGTTATACTGTTTCACAGTGTGTTTATACTATTTCACAGTGTTTTTATACGGTTTCAACAGTGTTTTATTACTGTTTCACAGTATTTAGAAGTTTCACAGTGTTTTTATACTGTTTCAACAGTGTTATTTATACTGTTTCACAGTGTATGGATACTGTTACAGTGTTTTTATACTGTTTTCACAGTGTTTATATGTTTCACATGTTTTATTCACAAGTGTTT
This sequence comes from Salvelinus sp. IW2-2015, assembly GCF_002910315.2. Lineage (NCBI taxonomy): Eukaryota > Metazoa > Chordata > Actinopteri > Salmoniformes > Salmonidae > Salvelinus > Salvelinus sp. IW2-2015. The sequence continues at coordinate 42,778,414 of NC_036860.1, read as the reverse complement.
ATACTGTTTCACAGAATTTATAATGTTTGACAGTGTTTATACTGTTTCAGTGTTATACTGTTTCACAGTGTTTAAACAGTGTTCTATACTGTTTCACAGATGTTTTTATACTGTTTCACAGTTTTATACTGTTCGCAGTGTTATCTGTTTCACAGTGTTTTTATACTGTTTCCACAGTGTTTATACTGTTTCAGTGTTTTATACTGTTCACAGTGTTTAAACAGTGTTGTATACTGTTTCACATGTTTTTAGACTGTTTCACAGTGTTTTATACTGTTTTCGCAGTGTGTTATACTGTTTCACAGTATGTTTATACTGTTCAGTTTTTATACTGCTTCACAGTGTTTATACTGTCGCAGTGTTTATACTGTTTCACAGTGTGTTTATACTATTTCACAGTGTTTTTATACGGTTTGCACAGAGTGTTTATACTGTTTCACACAGTATTTAGAACGTTTCACAGTTGGTTTTTATACTGTTTTCACAGTGTTTATACTGTTTTCACCAGTGTTTATACTGTTTCACAGTGTTTTTATACTGTTTCACAGTGTTATATTGTTCACAGTGTTTATTCACAGTGTTATACTGTTTCACAGAATTTATAAGTTTGACAGTGTTTATACTGTTTCAGTGTTTATACTGTTTCACAGTGTTTAAACAGTGTTTATACTGTTTCACCGTGTTTTTATACTGTTTCACAGTATTTATACTGTTTCACAGTGTTATACTGTTTCACAGTGTTTTTATTATGTATCACAGTATTTTTATACTGTTTCACAGTATTTATAATGTTTCACAGTGATTTTTATACTGTTTCACAGTGTTTTTTATACTGTTCACAGTGTTTTATACTGTTTCACAGTGTTTTTTATCTGTTTCACATGTTATATGTTTTCACAGTGTTTTTTATACTGTTTCACAGTATTTATACTGTTTGACAGTGTTTATACTGTTTCACAGTGTTTATACTCTTTCACAGTTTTTATATTGTTTCACAGTGTTTATTCACAGTGTTTATACTTGTTTCACAGTGTTTATTCACAGTGTTTATACTGTTTCACCGTGTTTTTATGCTGTTTCACCGTGTTTTTATGCTGTTTCACAGTGTTTTTATACTGTTTACAGTGTTTATACTGTTTCACAGTGTTTTTATTACTGTTTCACAGTGTTTTATACTGTTTCACAGAATATAATGTTTGACAGTGTTTATACTGTTTCAGTATTTATCTTTGACAGTGTTTTATAATGTTTCACAGTGTTTATACTGTTTCACAGTGTTTTTATACGGTTTCACAGTGTTTTTATACTGTTTCACAGTATTTAGAATGTTTCACAGTGTTTTTTAAACTGTTTCACAGTTGTTTATACTGTTTCACAGTTTTTTATACTGTTTCACAGTATTTATATATGTTTGACAATATAATGTTTGACAGTATATAAACACTGTGAAACAGTATATAAACACTGTGAAACAGTATAAAAACACTGTTTCACAGTGTTTCACAGTGTGTTTAAACTGTTTCACAGTGTTTATATACTGTTTCACAGTATGTTTTTATTAACTGTTTCACAGTATTTAATACTGTTTCCAGTATTAAACTGTTTGACAGTGTTTACTGTTCACGTGTTATACTGTTTCACAGTGTTTATATTGTTTCACAGTGTTTATTCACAGTGTTTTATACTGTTTCACAGTGTTTATCACAGTTTTATACTGTTTCACAGTGTTTTTATGCTGTTTCACCGGTGTTTTTATGCTGTTTCACCGTGTTTTTAGCTGTTTCACAGTGTTTTATACTGTTTCACAGTGTTTTTATACTGTTTCACAGTATTTATAATGTTGACAGTGTTTATACTGTTTCAGTTTTATACTGTTTGACAGTGTTATAATGTTCACAGTGTTTATACTGTTTCACAGTGTTTTTATACGTTTCACAGTGTTTTTATACTGTTTCACAGTATTTAGAATGTTTTCACCGTGTTTTTAAACTGTTTCACAGTGTTTTTATACTGTTTCACAGTGTTTATACTGTTCACAGTGTTTATACTGTTTCACAGTGTTTATAATGTTTGACAGTCATAATGTTTACAGTATATAAACACTGTGAAACAGTATATAAACACTGTGAAACCGTATTAAAAACACTGTTTCACAGTGTTTCACAGTGTGTTTCAACTGTTTCACAGTTTGTTTATATACTGTTTCACAGTGTTTATATACTGTTTCACAGTGTTTATATACTGTTTCACAGTGTTTATACTGTTTCACAGTGTTTGTATACTGTTTCACAGTGTTTATACTGTTCACATGTTTATTCACAGTGTTATACTGTTTCACAGTGTTTTTATACTGTTTCACAGTGTTTATACTTTTTCACAGTGTTTTATACTGTCACAGTGGTTTATACTGTTTCACAGTGTTTATTCACAGTGTTTATACTGTTTTCACAGTGTTTTTATACTGTTTCACAGTGTTTTTGTAACCTTTCTTCTAATGCACCATGTAGAGGAATGTAAACTGGTCCGACAGCATTGCTGTAACTATTCTCCCTCTGATAGCCTTTATTCATGCTTTGTCTCCATACAATAACATAGGTGTTTTGGTGGAGAATAATATACCCTTACAAGCAGATATGAGGAGCACTTACAACAGAGAAATGGAGAGAGGGAGCAGAAGAGAGGAAGAGAAAAGAGAGAGAGAGACCCCAGTGCACCAAGCCCACGTTGTGGCCTCTTGATAAATGAACTGATGGATTTAACTTGCCTCTTTTTCTCTGCGGCTCGGCTGACTGGCAATAAAACCTAAAGTAGAGCGGGAAGGTGGAAACAACACTATGGAGACTTTAAACGTATGGTGTCTGATATTGTATTGCCCTCCTCTCCCAGAGGACGTCTATACGGCCTGTTTACAAGTGGCCACTTGAGTGCCGTGTCATTACGACTGTTTGATCTGTGGAGTCTGAGTCATCACTTGTAAGGCAATGGAGAGATACTTGGTTTTCCACATACTCTATAAGCTAAGCATGTACAGGTTGAGGGGTGACATGAAAATAGACCTTAATATGTCTGGTTTAATAATGCCTCAGGTTCAACTGCCAAGTGGAAAATGGCTACAATTGTTGAGTTCTTTTGTAAAGCACCTCAGTTATTAACACAATTAAGGGCATGTTGAGAGCTCTCTCTCTCCCCTCCTCTCTCCCCCTCCCCCCTCTCTCTCAATTCAATGCAAGCGCTTTATTGGCATGGGAAACATATGTTAACATTGTTAAAGCAAGTGAAGTAGATAATAAACACAAGTGAAATAAACAATAAAAATGTACAGTAAACATTACACTCTCTCCTCCTGCCTCTCTCCCTCCATCTCTCTCTCTCTCTCTCACCCTCTCTCTTCCCCTCCTTTCTCCACATCCCCACCCCCATCCCCCCTCGCTCTCTCTCTCTTTCACTCCCTCTTTCCCTCCCTCCTCCTCTCCTTGGAGAATACTCTATTGCTATATGACCTGAGATCCTGGTAATCACATTTAATACTAAATTAATTTGATTTCAACTAACAAAACAAAGTGCTGAGTACTGTAATTATCAGAATGAAAAACACATCATGCTTAAACTGTACCTCTGTGTAATAACACACAGGCTTTATTACATTGTGTATTATATGGTGTAGGCACCGGAGGGTGATGGGGGAGATGTGAGTGATTAAAGCAAAGGCTGGGAGGTGGTGGAAGGGGTGTCACAGTGTCACTAGCTGTCGTTTGTCACACTGTCTTGGTGACAGATTAACTGTCAGATTAGAAAACACCCCTGTCAGCCATGGAGACGGAGACAGCCAGGCAGCTGCCTGGGACGCATCATAATAGAATGATATTAGATCACACTGCACAGCACACACTTTATTTTATTTATTTAACCTTTATTTAACTAGGCRAGTGGCTACACTGATGGACACACTCACATATCAGGCACAGAAACACATGTACGTGCACACGCACACACACACATACAGAGAGAGGGCTATCAAAATAGTAATAATAGGTCAATGGTCATTTTAATACCTAATTATTATAGATCTCAAAACCACGCTGTACACATTGTGTGGAGATTAAATCAATACAGCCCTTTTCTCTATTGCTGTTTTTCTTTTTGGGGCAAGCCAAAGTAATACCATTTGAAATAACCTCTGCTGAAGTTGAGCTAATATACAGGCAATCGACCTCCCTCCCTCCCTCCCTCCCTCCCTCCCTCCCTCCTCCCTCCCTCCCTCCCTCCCTCCCTCCCTCCCTCCTCCTCCCTCCCTCCCTTCATCTCATCAGAGGTCGCTACACCAAGCAATGAGTAATGATTAAGGAGCTCCTAATGTCAAAGTTGAATTGTTCCATATCTGATGCGCTCCGGCCGCCTTTATTAAAATGTTTTGATTGAGTAAATTAAGTCTTGATTTAATAGACCACATATAATTAGACATGACTCTTGTGCAAATATTGAGCGATTTCCAGCCAATCCCTGGCCATATTTCTATCTCTCCTCGTCACTGAGAATGTTGGCTCCATAAAAAAAGGGGTGCATTGATTTTCTCCATCTTATTTCCCCCTCCTCTCCTGAGTTAGTGTCTCAGTGTAGGGGAATGTGGCTATTGATTTTAGAGCTGTTTACCCTATGTTAATGAGACACTTTATGATATCCAGAAGCCATGGTGCACCTGTGCAGCCTTGGAGAAGGCAAGCAAACACATTTCTGATGAKAATTTGGCTCAAAATACAGAGTGAGCCATAAGATGAATCATAAAATAATTTGAATACGGAATATTAATGATGCATTTGCAATAGTGTAGTGGAAAAACTAAGCTAGTTAAGATTTCATAGTGGAGAGTGAGGTAAATTGAGCYTTTTTCTACATTCAGCATCACTCTGTCGAGGGAAATCAGTGGCGACCAGTCATTCAGGGCAGGTGAGCCCCACCTGTKTTTTATTTGAGGGCTGGGGCTTGCCTGTTTTTCATGTTATTTTGGCATTAATACGTGTCACATATCAGTTTGCAAACAATGTAAAAAATAATATATATCATTGAGTTAAYAAAGCCGCATACAAACATGGTCTYGTTTTTGTTTTATTGAGTAAGGCAGGTCCAAAATACAGGTGTTTCAGCCTAGCTCCTCTGTGGTGGTGGGGCAAGCCAGCAGAAAATACGGAGCATTGYGCTGAGATTGGCTCAGTGTTCTGTCACTCATGGRGACTTTCTCACTGCCAAGTGTAAGAGCAGACGTTGAAGATTCTAGCCCTTTGGCTGCTGCCATAGAAGTGCCCATCCAAGAAGGCTCAAGGTCATTGGCCAYAGATAAAATGACGTCAAGTCACGTTATATGTACAGTAGCTTTGATTGGACTGATCATGTCAACAGCATACGTTCAGAACCTTAGCTAGCAAGCTGCAGTCATCATCATGTATCAAGTCGACAATCTACTGCCAAATCCTTTTKAWTCCTTGTCATATGAAGAGAAATAATGAAGAGAAATTATAGATAAAACATATCGATGCTCATCAGCCATTGGRCATAAACATTACACAACAAGTTGGAAATCCCAAATTCAACGAGTGGTTTGGAAGGAATCAGTGACAGTGGTTGTGTGGTCCCAAATTTGGGATTAAGGGGCTATTTTCCAAGTTTAAAATGATAAACATTCAACATTGGCCATGCTGTCAATGAAGCATCGATTTGGACCGCCACGCCACCTTCCTGTTCAAGTGAGCCGAGCACAACATTGTGAGTCCAAAATTGTATTGTATGCTGATTCATAAATGATGTAATATGCCAGGGAGTTATGTAAACTGTAGCTAAGAAAGTAATACTATGTGTATGTTGTGTAGTAAGATGTTAGTAGCCCATGTTTAATTTATCCTACTGTTCTGACTGTTCTACTGTAGCCTATAACCTGTTTAAGAGAAATGTAATCATCGAATATAGAGCTTTCTATAAGTGCACAAGGCGAGACCCAGATGCAGATGTTTGGAGTCTTAGATGTTTATTAATCTTAAAAGGGGTAGGCAAGAGAATGGTCGTATACAGGCAAAAGGTCAAAACCAGTTCAGAGGCCAGTAGGTACCGAAGTGCAGGCAGGCTCGAGGTCAGGGCAGCCAGAATGGTCAGGCAGGCGAGAATGGAGTCCAGAAAACAGGCAAGGGTCAAAACCGGGAGGACAAGCAAAGAGAAGAGATTCCTGGAATGGATTCCCAGAATTAATCTTAAAAGGGGTAGGCAAGAGAATGGTTGTGTACAGGCAAAAGGTCAAAACCAGTTCAGAGTCCAGTAGGTACCGAAGGGCAGGCATATTCAAGGTCAGGGCAGGCAGAATGGAGTCCAGAAAACAGACAAGGGTCAAAACCGGGAGGACTAGCAAAGAGAAGAGAAAAAGTAGTACTGGAAAAAAACACGCTGGTTGACTTACAAACATACAAGACGAACTGGCATAGAGAGACAGGAAACACAGGGATAAATACACTGGGGAAAATAAGCAACACCTGGAGGAGGTGGAGACAATCACAAGGACAGGTGAAACAGATCAGGGTGTGACACTTTCATTGTCTGCTTATATGCCCCCTTTATTTATCCTACAGTTCTAACTTGGTGTACAGGGAGAGCACTGTAAGAACAGCCCATGTTCTGAATACTGTACATTTCAAATAGTTCTATTGACATACCTTACATCCATCCTAGCTTGCTCATTGTCTTAATTTTCTACTTTTTTTTAACTAGGCAAGTCAGTTAAGAACAAATTCTTATTTTCAATGACGGCCTACCAAGAACAGTGGGTTAACTGCCTTGTTCAGGTTCAGAACAACCAATTTTCACCTTGTCAGCTCAGGGATTCGATCCAGCAACCTTTCGGTTACTGGCCRAACGCTCTAACCACTAGGCTATCTGCCACCCCAAAATTACAGATTGCCTCTTATCCACTTCTCGCMCCCTTATGCCATAGTCTGTACATCTCAACTGTCATTAGAAACCACATTTGTTTAAGCAAGTCAACCATATCAGCTATGTTTTTTTTTAAAGGCAGTAAATGAGACTGAGTGAACTGTTTTGCTGCCAGACAAGGCTCCGCTGATAACCAGGTGTAGCAGTGGTAAAATGTTGGGACTGCTGTTGGGTCAGCTTTATGTAGGCCCTAACAGTTTGTGGCACTGTTTGTCACCGTTATAGTGCAATTMATGTATTGTTTAGTGTTGTGTTGCCTTTTTATGGATAGCCAGGTGCACACTCCAACACTCAGACATAATTTAGAAATGAAGAATTTGTGTTTAGTGAGTCCACCAGATCAGAGGCAGTAGGGATGACCAGGGATGTTCACTTGATAAGTGCACACACACATGCACAAACACACACATTGCATAGGCAGCCTGCTGAGGAGAGACAACTTTGGACACTTCTACACCTCACCTCTCCTATTCAAACACTCCAGGGACTATAAATGAAACCAGGCCTCTCCGTGGGCTGACTCAAACAGCTAACGCCACGGACCAAACACACAGACTCAATCAGCTGGATTCCCACGCAACCGTGCCCACTTGGACACACACACAGATGCACATAGAAGGATGCACATGCAGACACACACTCTGAGCAGGGTGGGAGGGAGCACATTTGTCTGTATATGAGAATGGGTTGGAGTACATGGGGCATACAAGCTAAGCACTGGCAATTTGGGTCTATTAAAAAAACTTTTCAGAATCTCTTTCCCAATACAAAATCACATATTTTAACCCCCAGAAAGAACCTATAGACTTAGTTAATAACATCCTAGTGTCTGGACATTTGACAATAAAAGGGATTTGGTTCAGCTGCATTGGTTCTGTCTGGTCTCACAGCAGACTAATTGCTGTTGAACTTACCCTCAGTATATAATTAAAGTCTTTCCCCTTGTCTCCCTGTGGGGGGAAGGGGCTGTGTGTGGGAACCGGGGCTTGTTGTCAGGTCAGCCCGTTTGAATGTAAATATGCATCAACCCCCCCCCTCACAGTGGGAAGGGAACCTAGTCTTTGTCCTGTCTAAAACCCCGGCCTGATCCGACCCAGATCCACTCTAACGGGAGTTTTCTTTCTTTGGGTTCTGCTGTGTCTCATTACATCTGTAGCCAGGGAGGGAGTCCAGTATTAGTGCACTGTAAGCAGAGGAGGGGGTCCAGTTTTAGTGCACTGTAGCAGAGGAGGGGTTCTCGTATTAGTGCAACTATAGCAGAGGGAGGAGGCCCAGTATTAGTGCACTTAGCAAGCGAGGGGGTCCAGTATTTGCACTATAGCTAAGAGGGGGGGTCCAGTGTTAGTGGCACTAAGCAGAGGGAGGGGGGTCCCGTAGTTAGTGCACTATAGTCAGAGGGAGGAGCCAGTTTAAGTGCATCTGTAGCAGAGCAGAGGGAGCTCAGTAATTAGTGCAGTTCTGTAGCAGAGGAGAGGGGTCAGTTCGTAGTATTTTAGCAAGGGGGTCCGTATTGGTCACTATAGCAGAGGGTGAGGAGGTCCAGTATTAGTGCACTTAAGCAGAGGGGGGCCCAGAGTCAGTGTAGCAGAGAGAGGTAGGTTAGGCATTTCTTAAGGAGTCAGTAAGGCAAAAGCAGAGGGAGCCAGTGTACGGGAGGTCCAGTGTAGTCATTAAGGGGGGGTCCAGTATGACATTACAGTGGGCAGTTTTGTGGCACATAGAGAGGTGGCCGTGATGCACGCAGAGTGGTCGTGATGCTAGCAGGTAGGACAGAAGTGCCTGTAGCAAAGGGGGATCCCAGCATTTCAGTGCGTTGTAGCAGAGGGAGGGGGTCCAGCATTAAAGTAGCACTATAGAGAGGAGGATGCCAGATATTAGTGCACTGTGCAGAGGGAGGGGTCCAGTAGTTAGTGCACTGTAGCAGAGGGAGGGGCGTCAGTGTTAGTGCACTTGCTACAGAGGAGGGGGTCCAGTGTTAGTGTACCGTAGCAGAGGGAGGGGTCCAGTGATGTGCACTATAAGAGAGAGTCAGTGTAGTGCTGTAGCAGAGGGAGGGGGTCCAGTGTTAGTGCACTATAGCAGAGGGAGGGGGTCCAGTATTAGTGGCAATGTAGCAGGAGGGAGGGGTCGCCAGTGTTAGTTGCACTGTGCCGAGGGAGGGGGTCCAGTTATGGCACTGTAGCAAGGGAGGGGTTCAGTATTAAGTGCACTATACGCAGAGGGAAAGGGGGTCCAGTGTTAGTGCACTATAGCAGAGGGAGGGGGTCAGTGTTAGTGCACTATAGCAGAGGGAGGGGTCCAGTATTAAGTGCACTGTAGCAGAGGGAAGGGTCCAGTTGTTAGTGCACTATAGCAGAGGGAGGGGTTCAGTGTTAGTGCACTATAGCAGAGGGAGGGGTCCAGTATTAGTGCACTGTAGCAGAGGAGGGGGTCCAGTATTTAGTGCACTATAGCAGAGGGAGGGATCCAGTATTAGTGCACTAGTAGCAGAGGGAGGGGGTTACCAGTGATTAGTGCACTATAGCAGAGGGAGGGGTCCAGTGTTAGTGCACTGTAAGCGAGAGGGAGGGGGTCCAGTTAGTGCAATTAGCTGAGGGAGGGGTCCAGTGTTAGTGCACTGTAGCGCGCGGGAGGGTCCAAGTATATGTGCACTGATGCAGAGGGAGGGGTCCAAGTATTGTGCACTACATTAGCATGAGGGAGGGGGTCCAGTATTAGTGCACTGTAGCAGAGGGAGGGGGTCCAGTATTAGTGCACTATAGCAGAGGGAGGGGTCTCAGTGATAGTGCATACTAGCAGAGGGGAGGGGGTCCAGTGTTAGTGCACTGTAGCAGAGGGAGGGGGTCCAGTATTAGTGCACTATAGCAGAGGGAGGGGGTTCAGTGTTTAGTGCAGCTATAGCAAAGGGAGGGGGTCCAGTATTAGTGCACTATAGCAGAGGGAGGGGCTCCAGTATTAGTGCAATATGCAGGCGGAGGGGTCCGATGATGATGCACTATAGCAGAGGGGGGGGTCCAGTGTTAGTGCACTGTAGCAGAGGAGGGGGTCCAGTATTAGTGCAATGTAGCTGAGGGAGGGGGTCCAGTGTTAGTGCACTGTGAGCAGAGGGGGGTTAGTATTAGTCAGCCTATAGTCAGAGGGAGGGGGTCCAGTATTTAGTGCACTAGTACGCGAGGGATTTGATGCCAGTATTAGTGCACTGTAGCAGGGGGGGGGTCCAGTCTTAGTGAACTGTAGAGCAGAGGGGGGGTCCAGTGTAGTGCACTGTAAGCAGAGGAGGGGGTCCAGTGGTGGTTGTGCACTGTAAGCAGAGGGAGGGGGCCAGTTGATAGTGCACTATAGCAGAGTGAGGGGGTCCAGTTTTAGTGCACTGTAGCAGAGGGAGGGGGTCAGTGTTAGTGCACTATAGCAGAGGGAGGGGGTCCAGTATAGTGCAATGTAGCAGAGGGAGGGGTCCAGTGTTAGTGCACTGTAGCAGAGGGAGGGGTGGCAGTATTAGTTAGCATGTGCAGAGGGAGGGGTCCAGTATTAGTGCACTTAGCAGAGGGAGGGGGTCCAGTGTTAGTGCACTGTAGCAGAGGGAGGGGGTCCAGTATTCGTGACCTGTAGCGGGGAGGGGGTCCAGTATTAGTGCACTATAGCAGAGGGAGGGGGTCCAGTGATAGTGCACTATAGCAGTAAGGGAGGGGGTCCAGTTGTAGTGACTGTAAGCAGAGGGAGGGGGTCCAGTATTAGGCACGATGTAGCAGAGGGAGGGGGTCCAGTGTTAGTGACATTACAGTAGAGGAGGGGGTCCAGTGTAATACACTATAGCTGAGGGGGGGGGGAGGTCCAGTGTAGTGCACTGTAGCAGAGGGAGGTGGGTCCAGTGTATTAGTGCACTATAGCAGAGGGAGGGGTCCAGTGTTAGAGCACTTAGCAGAGGGGAGGGGGTCCCAGTATTAGTGAATTTGCAGAAGGAGGGGGGTCCAGTGTTAGTGTATTAAGTAGAGGGAGGGGGTCCAGTGTTAATACACTATAGCTGAGGGGGGGGTGCTCAGTGTTAGTGCACTGTAGAGGGAGGGGGTCCAGTATTAGTGCACGTAGCAATGAAGGGAGGGGTCCAGTGTTAGTGAAAATTATAGTAGAGGGAGGGGGTCCAGTGTATGCACTATAGCATGAGGGGGGGGGTCCAGTGTTAGTGCAATGTATTGAGGGGAGGGGGTCCAGTATGTTAGTTGGCACTATAGCAAGAGGGAGGGAGTCCAGTATTAGTGCACATATAGCAGAGGGAGGGAGTCCAGTATTAAGTGCACTAGAGCAGAGGGAGGTGGTCCAGTATTAGTGCACTATAGCAGAGGAGGGGTCCATAGTTGTTAGTAGCACTGCAGCAGAAGGGAGGGGGTCCAGGTGTTAGTGCACTATAGCTGAGGGAGGTGGTCCAGTGTTAGTGCACTGTAGCAGAGGGAGGGGGTCCAGTATTGTGCACTACAGTAGAGGGGGGGTCCAGTATTAGTGCACTAGCAGTGAGAGGGAGGTGCAGTCTTAGTGCACTTGAGCAGAGGGAGGGGGTTCCAGTGTTTAGTGAACTACAGTAAGAGGAGATGGGGTCCAGTATATAAGTGCCTGTAGCGAGGGAGGGTCCATGTATTAGTGCTGTAGCAGAGGGAGGGGGTCCAGTATTAGTGCACTGTAACAGAGGGAGGGAGGTCCCAGTGTTAGTGCACTGTTGCAGAGGGAGGGGTCCAAGTGTTAGTGCACTGTAGCAAGAGAGGGAGGGTCCAGTATTTAGGTGCAACTGTTAGCGGAGGGAGGGAGTCCAGTATTAGTGCACTATACGCGGAGAGGGAGGGGTCCGTGTTAGTGCACTGAGCAAGAGAGGGGGTCAGTGTTAGTGCACTATAGCTGAGGGGGTGGTCCAGTGTTAGTTGCACTGTAGCAGGAAGGAGGGGTCAGTGATAGTGAACTACAGTAGAGGGAGGGGGTGAAGTATTAGTGCACTAGAGCAGAGGGAGGGGTCCAGTATTAGTGCACTGTAGCAGAGGGAGGGGGTCCAGTAGTTAGTAGGACTACAGTAGAGGAGGGGGTCCAGTATTGTGCACTGTAGC